>NC_141892.1:25860161-26161589 GCF_030686135.1 Camelina sativa | reverse complement strand
TATTGCCAAATGAAAGTTTTTCGATCCCCTTCACCATCTCCCACTCTCACTATTTATAGCCCTATTACATTTAGTATCCAATCAATCAATCGCGCCAATCTCTTGCTCTAATTAATACAATTAATTATTTGAACGTCCTCCGAGCTCCAAGACGCTTTGCTCGACTGTTCCGCTTTCACCCCGCTTCTCTCCGGTCCGGCTTAATGGGCCAGCTCCATTGTACATCGGCCCATCCAGTCCGTTCGTCCCCCATATCCATTATCCGAGGTGACGGATCGCGGTACCAACAATCTTGTAAGTTGTAATAGTGATTATAAAATTACTTCCGAAACTTGTAAATTAACTCAATCTATTGTTAAATATCTATATATAATAGCAAACCCACTTTTCTGTGTCATCTTTAATCCAACATATGAGATTTGTTCTATTATTTCATCTAACGGTTGAAACTTATTAATGATCCCAACAGTTGCAAGTCTTTTTTTCTTCAAATAATCGTGTCTCTTGGTCGCATCCCCATCTTTCAAAAATCGCACATTTTAATTTTTTGCATCTCTTCGTCGTATCCCCATTTTTTAAAAATCGCACTTACTAATTTTTGCACCTTTTGTTTCACACATCTATGTTTTACAATTTATATTTTACACCTTTTTGTTTATTATATATAAATTTTTATGGACTTTTTTTTTTCGGCAAATCAAATATATTTGATATCAAAAAGTGTTTACAAGGTGAAGTGACTTTAGTGCAGTGGCCAAAGGTAAGTCTTTAATGCACAAGGCACCATCACATCCGGGATCGAGTCCCGCCCCCTACGAATGTGGGGATTAGGCTAATGGGCCGGCCTGTTATGACCTAATGGTTGACAAAAAAAAGTGTTTACAAGATACAAAAACATTTCTAAACAACCAATTACACAAATACAAGAAATTATTACAATTTCGATGAAAGAGTGGAGAGTAACCATGCTATCTTTAGACTTATAGGCTAACAGATATAATCTGTTATGTCTCTATTGCACACACTTTTTATTGGCTAACAGCTTATAGCTGAGACTCCAAAATGCACTTGGCATTACATTATCGAAAGCAATGAAATAAAATGCTGCTAGAAATGTTTCAGGAACTTGTTGTCGCATTAGAATCAAAATACTTGATGGTTCCCACGAAGATTCTCTATGTTCATTATAATATATCCGTCGGTGTCTCTCCCATGGTTGTTGCCATAGTGATTGTTTCCAATGTGACCACTCTAATATGGAACACAAGTCTCTCATGTCTCTTGCCAACGTTGCCTTTTTGTAGCGATCATGAACTTCCACAACATATTGGTCGGAATTAGAAACATAACTATATTCATCAATAGCCTGATTTTCTTTCTCCATGACTTCAATAATATGGTTATAAATGTTGCCTTTTTGTATCCAGAGAGGAATTAACGGCAATACTTCATCTTGAATATTTAGAGACCGTTTTTGGATTGTTTTTATACAAACAACAAAAAGCCATAAACTTCTCTGAATCGCCAAAGACATCTCTTCGTCTGACAATTGGGGAAGTGCCACAAGTTCATCATTGGTTCCTATATTAATCCTAATTTCGAAGCCCAACAATAAATCCCTTAAACCAAAAGGAACAAACAGAGAGAAGAAAAAAATATCACCGGCAATACTGTTGGAATCAAACCTTGATTAATACTCAAACTTGAGTGATAGATCAGTGAAATCAACAAGAGATTGGGAAGAAGGCAGAGGAGTGAAGTGTCGTAATGAGAAGAAGAGGGAGCGACAATGAGAGGAAGAAGAAGACCTTTTGTTGGGCTGTAAAGTGTTATAGCCCATGAAAGCTAATGAGTTTAGTGGTCACAAGACTTTAGGTTATGTCTTAAGTGAAAAAAAAACATATATATAAGTTGTATGTTGTATAACGTATAATTAAGAAAAAAAGAGATTAAAACAAAAACCCAGATATCGGCTTAACCTAAACAACGAACAAATACATGAAATTGTTGTTGTCGTCATGAGATAAAGAACTGAGATCACAATAACCAAAACAAACATAAAGTGGCTTTCGTATATATGATCTGTTTGGAGTCGTATTCCACCCTTTCCAAATCTGTAAATATGACCTCCTGGATCCCAAATCTGGGTATGAAATTTTTTTCTCAATTTGAGGAAATTAACATCATAGTCATGAACATGACGATGTTGAAGATGAAAATATTCAATATTGAGAAAACAGAGGCTGCCTGGACAAAACCACAGCGGAAAAACACAGCCACTACTCCGAAACTGATGCCAGATTGTGGTCGGAAAGAAACTCCCTTGAAAAGAGAGAACAACAATATATATCATCGAACAACTTACTTGGGAAATCATATGCCTATGTTATTGGTTATCTACAGAAGTAAACAAAAGCAAGGGAAAAGATCCGACCGACACTAGAGAAGCCAGCGCCGACCGGAAAATGAAGAGGAACCGGAGAAGTTCTTTCTTTGTGAAGAGTCGCCTGTGTTAGGAGAGAGAAGAGAGGAACTGTCACGTCTTTTAGAGAATTCGTTTCTACTAAACTTTTATGGACTATAAAAACAAATTTCAAATTTATTGCTTTCATAGTATTTTTAAAAGTAAAAAATAAAATCAAAGATTTGTTTTATTAGAATGTTTTTAAATTAGGGATTTTTATCAAGAATACCACATTTTGTCAAAAAGTTTCCAGATATGCCACATTTGTAAACGTCTTTTGCCATATACCACAACCTGTAGTTGAAATTTCCATTATGCTCTCTTGCTTTAAAGGTGAGAAAATTATTAAAATATTAAATAATCACTAAAATAGAAAATATGTTTAATATAGAAATATATAATATATCACCCATCTCTCTCTCACATCTCTTTCTCTTTCTCTCTCTCACCTCTCTCTCTCTCTTTCTCTCTCTCACCTTTCTCTCTCTCCCTCTCTTTCCTTTTCTCTCTCGTTACATTCATCTCAGACTTCATACTCAATTAGATTAGTTTGTAGACAAATCGAAATTTATTTTGTTGGATAACTATTTTGTCCACAATATTAAATTGGTCCATCATATTTTTTGTCCACCGTTATTATTTTGTCCAAAGTATTAAATCTGGTCGTAGTCGTCAAAATTTATTTCTTAAATTATTATGGTAGACAAGTAACTTGTGGTAGACAAGTTAACTTAAATCATTTGAACTATGATTTAAGTTAGTGTATGGTAGTCTTGTAGACTAATAAATGATAGACATTACTTATAAATTGTCCATTAAAATATATGTATATACATTTGTAGTACTTTAAAATGATAAAAAATGCATAGTAAAAAATAATATTTAAAGTAGACAAAAATATATTTCTTGTAGATAAGATTCTAGATAGTAGACAAAAATATTACAGTGGACAATAAATGTCATGGACCAAAAATAAAATAATGTAAATCAATTAACATAATGAACAAAAAATAAAGTTTAAATTTTGTCCACAGCGGAAGCTAATAGAATAAGAAGTATGAGACAAATGTGATTGAGAAATCTTTTTCTCCTTCGTAGTGGACTCCAGATCTACATTTATCTTCTTTGCCTACCTCATTCACGTAGAAACCAGTTCCTTTTCTTCCCTCATTTTGCTCAACCGATTAATTGAAACTGATATTTTCTCTTTTTCTCTTCAAAGCTGGAATTTTTGTTGTTTGATTTAAGATGCTTTCTTTGAAAGGTTCAAGAAACTCTAATACGAGGAAAGAGATGGATAAGAAGATATAAAATCTCACAATTATTTAGTTAAAAAAAATCTATCGAGAGAGAGATAGAGATAAAGAGAAGTCTTCTTTATTAATAAATAAAAAAAGAAATAAACACTTTTATATTATTCTGTAGATGCAAAGAAGTTGGAGGTTAAAATAGTTATTTCGATAGTTGGGTCTGGTACTCTGAAAAAGGAGTTTTAGTATGTGGTATTATGAGAAAGAATAAGTTTAGAATGTGGTATAATTGTTAATAATCTTTTTAAATTAACCTGTATCAATCTCAATATCAAAGATTTGTTAGGATATATAGCACCTAATTTATTTACTAAAAGCATCCAATTGGATATTTTTTAAAATTCAGATTTTGATTCAGATCGAATATTTTAAATAGAGTTCGGGTTCAGATATTTTACCCACCTCTATTTGGAGCTGTAGACGAAAAATCTACTCACCGCTACGCAAACATTGTGTCGTTTCTGTAGACTATATGCGAACATCCTGCTGTTTTAGATTTATTTATTTATTTTTGAAATGAAAGCTGAAAAAAGCGGTTTAAAGTCTTCTTCAATTCCTCCGGTTTAAAACCAAACCTGAAAATTAATTTATAATCATCAATAACCACAAACACTTGGTTTACACCCGGTTTAGGCTCTATAAGTAGCTTTGGATGCTGCTGGTGAAGTAAATTAGAATCGTTTGTAACAACCTTTTCCCATCTTCTTCTCCGGCGAGCTTTGCCGGCGAAACTAAGACTTCGATTCTCAAACTCGCTCTCCCTCTTGTTCGTTGTTCTTCACCGTCGCTATCTTCCCTTAATACGGTGAGTATCTCGTTCTCTCCCTAAGGTTTTCCCGAGTATCTTTACTGATTCTTTGATTTTTGTACCATTCATCTGAAATTAACATCGTTATCTGATTCTTGAGATTCAAAATTTTACAATCTAGGTTTACGATTCATAGATTCTTGAACAAATTAGAAGTTATTTGATCCTTTATGTTAAATCGAATGGTTTTCGTTATCTCCACAGGTACACAAATTTCTCTGAGAGGTGAGAGGTATGAGTTCTGCGACTGCGAGTAGGGTTCAGTTTTGTGGTGCGGATTTTGGGAAACTGTGTGGACGCCGCAGTAATCTTGGGGATCATAGGATTGATTCTCAACTTTGTTTGGCTAATAGATCGAAAGGTGCGGATAAAGTTTCCAAAGTTGGTGGTTGTTTGACCCTAAGTAGTGATGTTCATGGAAATGTCTACAGTAATCTGTTTCTTAGAAAGCCAGAAAGTGTTACATTGTTGGGATTTAGGTTACTTTGTCAAGAGAATGATTCTGGGGGAGCAAGCTGCGAGGGAGATATAACTGGGTATGACCGAAATAGTTTGGAGAAACTCTGGGGTAGACTGAAGAATGCGATTGACGAACTGAAAGCTGTTAGGTTCGATAATAACATGATCCACAGGATTGTAAAAGAATCGATTGCACTGCAGGATAAAGCATTCCGTCTGTCAAATGATCTAAACCAAACCCCTGGCGTGGTTCAAGAGACGATTGCTGAAGTATGCATAGCTAGAGATGCTGTTCAGAAGGCTACTTTGGCACTATATTTGGCTGAAGCGTGGCTTCAGATTCTAATGAAACCACTTGAAGCAGCGGGGTACCATGCTTCAGAAGTTGATGATGAAGTCTCAGAGGCGATGATTTGGGGTGAAAGAGCTACGGAATTTGAACGTGAGGCCAATCAAGATGTGAAGTATGCAGAGGCTGCTTTCCACAGAGCACTGAAGTCTCATTTTGTTTCTCAAATCCAAGAAACAAACCAGGGACAGTTGTTGGATGGAAACACAGCTTTTCAAAATGCCTTGAGTGACATAGTTGATGGAGTCTCATCAGAAACCAGCTTGGGGAAACTCTGGGACGATCTGCATAAGGCAATTAAAGAATTGAAAAATGTAAGGCTCAGGAACAATATGTGCAAGGAAATCGCACAGGAATGGAACTCACTGCAAGATAAAGCATCCAGTGTGTCGAATGATCCAGAAGTTCGTTTTGAGTATGAGTCCCGTGCTTCAGAAGTTGAGGATTTACTCTTAGCGACTATGATTTGGGGTGAACGATCTGTGCAGTTTGAGCGTGAGGCCAGTCAAGATGTAAGGGATGCAGAGAATGCTTTCCAGAGAGCACTGAAGTCTCATTTTGATTCTCAAATCCGAAAAACAACCCAGGGGCAGTTATTGGATGGAAGCACTACTGTTCAGAATGTCTTGAGTAACATAGTTGATGGAGTATCATCAGAAACGAGTTTGGAGGAACTCTGGGACAATCTGCATAACGCAGTAAAAGAATTGAAAGCTGTTAGGTTAAGGAATAACATGATCCAGACACTGGTCAACGAGTCGATAGCACGACAGGATAAAACATCTAGTTCGAATGATCTAAACCATACCCCTGATGTGGTTCCAGGGACGATTGATGAAGTATGCGTGGCTACATTGGCACTATCTTTGGTTGAAGCGAGTCTCAAGATATTAATGAAACCACTAGAAGCTGCGGGGTACCATGCTTCAGAAGTTGAGGATGAAGTCTTAGAGGCTATGAGTTTGGGCGAGACAGCTGTGGACTTGGAGCGTGAGGCCAATCAAGATGTGAAGGATGCAGAGGCTGGTTTCCAGAGATCACTAACTTCTCATGCCCAAGGACAGGTTTTGGATACTACTCTGGTAGATGATGATGAAATCTTGAGTGACATGGCGGAATAAGAGTTAGCAGTCGATGAAGTGTACACTTGTGAGGTATGTTTTTTTCTTTCTGTGAACCCTATAATTGCTTTTATTATCTTGTTTATGATGTTTGTCTCTCACCTGTTTTAGATTTGCACCGTTTGAAATTCTCAAGGCCTCCAAACCCTGTTTTCCATCACCAAGTTACTATGTTGTGTGCTCTTTGTTCTTCTGCTCTGCAAAATAGTTGAGAAGAATTCATTGGAATCTGTAGTTCGAGACTTAACTCTGATCTATTGAAGCTCCTGCAACTCAATTGTTTGGATGCAAATGATTGAGGAGGACTTGCGTTGCCTTTATTCTGCAAAGCCTAATGCTTTGAGTCTCTTGGGGCATAAATCCAGTGCCTAATTTTTTTTTTTTTGTTTATCTCTCCATGATACTCCCTAGTTTCCACTTTCTCGTTTGATGATAGAAACTTGTGCTTTGATTTCAGGAAAGACAAGAGATTCAAGACTTTGGAACCAAGGACGATAGCGAAAGGGAGCACTAAAGTTTGTTCAGTTTCATTTTTTTTTGGTGAATTTGTTCAGTTTCAGTTTCATGGTACAGTGTACACTATGTGACTTGTCTTTTTCAATTTCTTGTATAAATTGAATATTTTCTCAAAAGTAGGAAATTTTCTTTTTCACAAAACCCAATGCGTAGGAATCGGCTTTTCTCATTACTTGCTTTTCTAAATCTTCGGCTTAATTTATTGATTTTTTTCCCCTTAAATTCTGCAACTTTTCTAGGGGTTTTGCTTTGTACCCTCGTGGGTCCTAAAAAAACTTAAGAAGTCTCCATGTGCATTCTAAGCTTGTGCGTTAAGTCTGTGGGAATACTCCTATAAGATAATTAAATTAGTTCCACCAATCCCTAGGTAAACTTCGATATCAAGATACATAAAGATGAAACTAAAGTTCTGCAACTAAACTTCGATATCACCTCTGCAACCAGATTTTGAGTATTCAGTCTGCTTCTCGTTTTCTTAAATTATGTTTTTGAGAAAGGCATAAGAAGAAGATGGTGTTAGTTTGTGTTCTTGATGTATCCTTTTCAAACGAAAAGATTATTTGCTAATGTTTTTATCCTAGATTTGTTGGTTTTTTTGTGCTTGTACAGAGCTTCAAGGATGGGGAAGACGAATGTATTATCCAAGATTAGAGCTTTCAATGGCGTCAATAGACCCATCTATGTGTTGGCTGGTTTGGCTTTTCTTCTCTCTGTTGCTACATTAGCTAAGTTCAACTACATCACACCTCTACGCTTCTCTGATCGGTTCTGTAACTCTCACGGAAGCTTTGAAGGAGACAACTATAACATCGGAAGCCAAATGAGGAAGACAATCGAAACCGCCATTTTTAAAATCCACCAAGAAATGGATGATCTCAAGGCTTTAGAAGCTAATTCTTCTTCTGGATCTATGTTTAGGTATGTAGCGTTTCTTGCGGATGTTCTTTCACTGGTTCAGTCAGTTCATCTGGAGTTGCCTTCGTTCGAAGAGAGGTTCGTAGATCATCCCTTGAAGCAGATGAACGGTGACCCCGGAGAGCATTTTATGAGAGAAGAGATAAAGAAGTACATAAAGATCAAACCAAACCGGCTTGGGAAGCAGAACTTCATGGGAGCTAACGGAACATTCACCTCGATAGGGCACGCTTGTTTCGCGATGAAGAAAGATCTTGAAGAGTATATGGACTACGATGTTGGAGAAATCTGCAACGACGATTGGAGGTTAGCTCAGAAGCTTATGGTACATGGATGTGATCCTCTGCCTAGAAGACGATGCTTCTCCCGTGCACCTCAGTTATATCACAAACCGTTTCGGATAAACGAGTCTTTATGGAAGCTGCCGGATAATAGGAATGTGAGATGGGGACAGTATAAGTGCAAGAACTTTGCTTGCCTTGCTAGCAACACCACAGCGCGAAAAGGGTTCTTCAAATGCACTGATTGCTTCAACCTCACGCATCATGAATCCCCTAGATGGCTTAACCGAGGAGAGATCGATCCTGAGACGAACCAAACTGCGGATTTCTCGATAGCCGAAGTACTCGAGATTAAACCGGGAGAGATGAGAATCGGATTGGACTTCAGCATTGGCACGGGAACTTTCGCAGCGAGGATGAGAGAACAGAACGTTACGATTGTATCAGCAACAATCAACCTCGGCGCTCCATTCAACGAGATGATCGCTCTGCGCGGTTTAGTTCCATTGTATCTAACCGTGAACCAACGGTTACCGTTCTTTGATAGCACGCTTGATATGATTCACACGACGAGGTTTCTTGATGGATGGATCGATCTAATACTTCTTGATTTCGTGCTGTTTGATTGGGACAGGGTTTTAAGACCTGGTGGATTGTTGTGGATCGATGGCTTCTTTTGTTTGAAAGAGGATTTGGATGATTATGCTGAAGCTTTTAAAGCGTTGAGGTATAGGAAACATAAGTGGGTTGTGGTGCCTAAGAAAGATAAAGATGATAAAGAAGTTTTCTTCTCTGCTGTGTTAGAGAAACCTCCAAGACCCTTTAGATGATTGACCATTATTATTCATTGCATAGTCTATGTGTTTTTACAATATTGTCTTTGTAATATTCTTACTGTATTAAACAAAAAAATTACAGAAAATGTCAAAATAAATTGAGATGTATTTTTAGTCATATGTTTTGTAATGAAAAATATAGAAGATTCCATTATGATGCAGTCACTTATGTTTTGTAATGACTAATGAAGCATATAGCTTACGATACGACTGACTAATGTAACTCTCTGAGCTATATGCCGATATTGTATAAGTAACTAATAGGCTAGGACCTAGCGATATAAACAACTTTTGCTTCTTCGATTTCGTTACATCGGCAGGGTAAAGTTTTTGGGAATTCGGAGAATGGAGGAGGAGAAGCTAGAGATCGTCGGACCAATGGAGGAGCCGTTGATGGGGAACATCGTACCAGAGGAGGATTCGCTTTCCTCCTCAGATACTGATAGCGAGAAACCAGGATCCCCTGTTCCCATCAATGCTCCGATCTACCGTATGTTTGGTAGAGAACGACCGATCCACATGGTTCTCGGCGGAGGTAAACGTATGAAACACTCTCTACACTCATTCAATGTTCATTTCTCATAGATTGGTTCGGTTTCATTGACATTGCATCTAAGGGATAATGATTACAAATGTCTTCCATCAGATAGCGTGTGAATTTGTAGAATTAGAGATTAATTGATTATGTGACCTAATCAGCTAGTGGTTGGGTAATTTGTTGAAGCTGCTGATGTGTTGCTATGGAGAGACAAGAAGGTCACGGCAGGATTACTCAGTGCAGTGACTGTGATTTGGCTTTTGTTTGGATTTGGAGGTTGTAGTCTTCTCACGTTTATATCTCGTGGCTCTATACTCTTTCTGCTGCTCTCTTTCCTCTGGTCCAATGCACTCAACAAGTAAAAGATCCTTTTGCCGCACATCTTTCCCTGATATATATGTTAAAGTAAAACCTGATTCCTTGTTTGCTAATCATCCATCATCATTTGTGTAGATCTCCAGAGAACATAGTGGAGATTTACATCCCTGAAAAGCCATTACTGCAAGCTGCTTCTGTATTGACCTTTGAGCTTAACTGTGCTTTTGCAACCTTGAGGAGCATTGCGTTAGAGAGAGACATCAAGAACTTTGTAGTGGTACTTGTTTAATTTCTCAAGTCTTGTATACAGAAATCACTGAAACGACTTACGAGCTTGTTTCTTTTTTGTGTTGTGTGTTCTGAAATTAAGGCACTCGTAGGACTTTGGCTCGTATCGATCATCGGAAATTGGTTCAGTTTCTTGTCATTGCTCTACATCTGTAAGTACACTACTCATTTTCACTCTTGCTTATCTATCTACAGATCATGTATTGACCTAATTGAATCGAAACAGGTTTTGTTCTGATTCACACGGTGCCAATGCTTTATGAGAAGTATGAAGATGAGATTGATCCAATTGCAGAGAAGGCTGTGATCGAGATGAAGAAGCAATACCAAATTTTTGAGGCCAAGTTTTCAAGTAAGATCCATCATTAAGCCAAACAACTCAGAAATCGAGAGATTGAACTAGATTGATTAATTTTAGTTTAGTTCATTTATCTATTCCTCTGTTTGTGGTTTTGGTTACTTACCGCTCAAGTCATTTTGGTTACTTACCACTCAAGTCATCTAAACTACTGTGGATATAAAATGGGCTGGGCCTTTAAAATAATTTATAGAAAGGTCCTACCCATCTTTTTTATAATGGAAATCTAATCTTACTCTTTTCCATGGTTAATAAAAAATAAAAATACATGCTAATTGCTGAGGTTATGTAAATCTTAACTTCAAATTAGATAGTTTTTACCTGAAAATGTCAAAATAGTTATCTAAAATGACAAATAACATAACACAAGTCACCAAAAAAAAAAAAGACCAATTGGTGATACTGGCAGATAAGGCCGATATATGGGCCTAATTTCAATATTTGAACCCCATTTAACACCGACAGATCCAACATTACGACCCGATTTAATAAACGGAATAAATAAATAAATTGGTAGTAAAAATATAAATAAACTCTTCACAATGAAATCAGAATCGCCATTGTTTTCTGTTATTGAGATCTCCCTCATCAGATCTAACACTTCCCACTAAATTTCTTCTCTGTATAGAATAAACTTCTCGATTTCGAATTCGTCTGAAACTACAAAAAAAAAAAAAAAATGGCGCAGCAACAGTTCCTTCACCAGCGTCCAATCCAAAACCCATTCACAAACCCATTCTCTTCATCTCCGCTTTCTAACTCCTCAACCTCGAACCGTCCAATCTCACTCTTCAGCCGCAACGGTCTCCTCCTCTTACTCGCACTCCTCGTTATCCTCGGCGTATTCCTACCCTGGGCTGGATCTCCTTTATTCCCGTTCCCAAACAGACTCTCTTCTTCTCAATCTAGATGGCGCGGCTATTCCCTCGCTCAAGCCGCCAAGTTCGTCGCTAAGAACGGCACCGTGATCGTCTGCGCCGTCAGCTATCCTTACTTGCCTTTTCTCAACAACTGGTTGATTAGTGTTTCTAGACAGAAGCATCAGGATCAAGTCCTCGTCATCGCTGAGGATTACGCTACTCTCTACAAGGTTAACGATAAGTGGCCTGGTCACGCCGTTCTCATCCCTCCGGCGTTCGATTCTCAGACGGCTCACAAGTTCGGTTCCCAGGTATATAACATCTGCTCTGAGTTTTCCATTCAATTTTAATCAAATCTGGGTTTTGCGTAGTGTCTTTGTTAGTTTTAGATCATCTGAGATTGGATACTTAGTTTCCACCATACGGATCTTCGTTAATTAGCTAATGTTATGTCACTGATTACTCGGATCATAGGTTTGTTTGGTACATCCATGGCTGATCCTATGAATAACAAAAGATTTTCAACTTGTGGATGTAGTAGCTACCATTTTGCTTTGTGAATTTTGATGCTAGTTGAATATTTTCGTATCCCCTGTTTATGTAAGTGATACTCTATGCTAAGAGCTTGTATTGCGATGGAATTGATCGTATTAACTGACTTCTCGTATGCGATTAGGGTTTCTTCAATTTCACAGCACGTAGGCCGCAGCATCTCTTGCAAATTTTGGAGTTAGGTTACAATGTAATGTACAACGATGTTGATATGGTCTGGTTGCAAGATCCGTTTCAGTATTTGGAGGGAAAGCACGATGCATACTTCATGGATGATATGACTGCAGTATGTACATTCTCTCGTGCATCTCCTTCATCGATTGGGATTGACTTAGTTAGTGTATTTATTGTTTATCTTCTTGATTATGGTTTCAGATTAAGCCGTTGGATCACTCTCACGCTTTACCACCTCCGGGTAAAAAGGGGAGGACTTATATATGTAGCTGTATGATTTTCTTGCGTCCCACTAATGGCGCAAAACTTCTCATGAAGAAATGGATCGAGGAACTTCAGACCCAACCTTGGTCCAGAGCCAAGAAAGCAAATGATCAGCCTGGTTTTAACTGGGCACTTAACAAAACAGCTCATCAGGTATGTTCCTTCCTGCTAGGTCCATTATAAAACAATAACTTTTGTGTAAATTAGTCTCAAGCTTTGATTGCACAATCGTTGAATTCATTGAAACTGGAGCTTTAAAACTCACAAGACTGAATCCTTTGAGATTCCGCTTTCTCTAACCTTAGCTACTCATAACTCTAATTTACTTAAATGTACAATTATGATTTTCAAGCTTTGTATCAACTCCTCTAATCTACTTACCGATGTTAAATCACGATAAGCTTTTTATTACTCAGGGTTTAATGATATCACAGCTTAATAAAAACTCAAAAGACTGGACATTGTAGACTTTTAGTACTCCTACGATTGTTCAGTTACGATGTTGCTTCAATCTCAAAGGTACTGTAAAATCAATTGTTTGTATTCATTTTTGTGATCTCTGTTCTGCAGGTGGATCTCTACTTGCTTTCTCAGGCAGCTTTCCCAACAGGAGGATTGTATTTCAAGAACTCGACATGGGTAAAAGAGACAAAGGGAAAACATGTCATAATCCACAATAACTACATTGTCGGTTTCGAGAAGAAGACCAAACGTTTCCGTGACTTTGGTCTATGGCTAGTCGATGACCATGCTTCAGAGTCTCCATTAGGGAAATTAGAGTAAATCGAAAAAAGAAAGATTGTCTATCTCTCTCTATCTATCTCTGTCTATCTTTTTGTTATTGGAATTTTTCAGGCCGCAAAAAGGAGAAAGATCCAGCGAGTAAATTAGTTTACATTTTTGGGGGTCTTTAAAGTCATGTGAAGAGGTGTTTATATGGCTAAGTCAATACCACGTGAGTTGAGTTTGGTAATGTAGAACTGCTAGAATTGGCCGTCGAGTCTGACAATTCGATGATTCGTTCATTCAAGTCAGTTTGCAATCAGCATTTACACCCATGGATTTCATAATTTCTGGCATATATGGTGTG
Source organism: Camelina sativa (assembly GCF_030686135.1). Taxonomy (NCBI): domain Eukaryota; kingdom Viridiplantae; phylum Streptophyta; class Magnoliopsida; order Brassicales; family Brassicaceae; genus Camelina; species Camelina sativa. The sequence goes on along the minus strand of NC_141892.1, from coordinate 26,148,088 downwards.
GGTTTAACTTTAACAAAAGGGGAAATAACAAAACGGTATCAAGTGCTTTTGGATGATTATGTTATGTTCATAAAGATAAGAAATTAATATTTTGTTTGTTGGGATACCAACTGATATTTATCTTTTATTTTCTGTTTTGTTGATATGAAATTTCACTTTTATGATGGCAACAAGAAAATATAGTTTGGTTTATGATTTGATAGATTGTAAATCCTGTTTCTTGAAAAGAGTTTGAGATTATTGGGTTATTGGATTGTAAATCCTGGTTATTGGTTTGAGATTTGAATAGAGTTTTAAATATTTTAAATATTATGTAGAATCTGTTGTTATTAAATCAAGATTTTAACAAAGTTTTAGTGTTATTAGTTTGTGATTTGTAAAAGATCATTTAAAATCTTAACAAATCTGGGTTATTGGATTCAAATTTTTATAAACTCAACAAAAGTTTTTGTTTTATTCCATTAAAACAAAAGAAGCTAAAATTGTTAATGAATTAAATTATTATGTTATTGGTTCACAATTTTATACACTTTTTCACAAAATAAAGTCATGAAAAGTATGAACGACAAAAAAAAAAAAAATCATGAAAAGTATCACAAAAATATAAAAATTATTTGGAACACTTTACAATACTTTAGAAATCTCAACAACAAAACTATAGAATACTCTCTAACAATCTATAAAAATCTTTCATTTATTTACATTTTGATGATTTTGTTGAAATATTAAAAGTTTCTTATAAATTAGAATCCAATAAAACCCCTAATTGACACAAACATCAACTACTCAATTTTTTTTTTTTTTTGTACAAAATCCTCCGCAAAATTTTGTAAAATAATAGAAAAACAAATACTGACAGCTAGCATATGAGATACGAGGGTCCACATTGATTAATAAACAAATTTATTTGAATTATAGTTGGGGATGGATGTTATTTCCATATACTTTACAACATGTGACTAAACCAATAATAAATATTACAATTATCGACTTTTTGGAGGATGCTGCTTATGTAAGATTTACCGTAAATGATAAACATAATAATTAATTAATTAAAAATCAAATACTACTACTAGTTCTTCTTTGACGTCCATTGTTGGGTCATATATATATACTCACTAGACTTTTTTCCTTTCTTTCTTGCATTCGTGTGTTTACTACTAAAACTATTTATACTCCCAGATCTGATACATTTATTGCAATTACTAAAATCCAATTTCAATAAATAAATGATTTCTATATACCTTGATCCATAAAATTAAATTACGCGTGTACCATAAGAATAGAATATTTGTAAAAACTGTTATCTTATAGTTATAAATTTTAAATCCCATACTTAGAAAAGGATAATATACTTTTGGGATTTTTTTCAGTCGTACCAAAAAAAGATTATATTATTTAATTAATAAATATCATCAGTGTGCTAAAAAAGAAAAAAATGAAAGAAGAAAAAAAAAGAGTGAAGGGGGAAATTAGAAAGACAGAGAAGCAAAGATTCTTGCTCCCTTCGAATCCGCAGCAGCTTCCCAAGCTCTCATATCCGATTTCTATGTATAATTCACTTCCTCTGTAGAGAAGAAAACAGAAGAGAAGAGAGTCTCCTTTTTTTTTTTTTTGTTGATTCTGCCATTGACGCCATAAGATAGAGCTTCTCTCTCTCTCTCTCTTAGTCTCTCTCCTTTTTTTTGCTTTTACTGAGCTCACAAGAGAATCTACGCATCTGTACTGATGATGATGCTCTACTACGGAATCATCACCAACACCACACGCACCTTCGACTTGCTTTCTCTCTCTTGAGTCGCTTTTTTTTTGATTCAGATTTCTGGAATTTTCTGTCGGATGCGTTTTTGAGATTCGTTGAATCTAATCTTAACTGGATTGGAACTTAGGTGAGGGATTTGAGATTCGTAGCCTTGTTAGAGGTTACGTTTTGTTCTTTGTTTTGGGATTCCGTAATCTCGCCGGAGTTGCATGTAAGAAGTTTTAGTATATCAAAACAAATGGGTTCTCTGGAATCTGGGATGATTCCGGTGAAGAGAGTTGATTCCGGGAGAGGCGGACGACAACAGCAACAACAACAGCAACAGTTCTTGCAGAGAAACAGATCGAGACTCTCCAGATTCTTTCTATTGAAGAGACTCGATTACCTCCAATGGGTTTGCACAATTTGTGTCTTCTTCTTCTTCGTTGTGCTCTTCCAGATGTTTTTACCAGGTCTCGTGATTGATAAATCCGATAAGCCCTGGATTCGGATTAGTAAAGACAACTTGCCACCTGATTTGGCTGTTTTTAGGGAGAAAGGCTTTTTTGATTTCGGTGATGACGTTAGATTTGAGCCCACCAAGCTTCTCATGAAGTTCCAGAGAGAAGCTAATGCTTTTAATTTCACTTCGTCTTCTCTCAATACCACTCTGCAGCGTTTTGGATTCAGAAAGCCCAAGCTAGCTCTGGTCAGTTGCTTTAAGATTTAGAAAATGAGTTCTTCTTATGCATTGTGGTTTTTTTTTTGTCTTCTTGAGATCTGATCACTGCATTGTGGTTTTTCTCTTCTTTAAGGTTTTTGGCGATTTGTTAGCTGATCCAGAACAGGTGTTAATGGTGTCTCTCTCCAGGGCTCTGCTAGAGATTGGCTATGCTATTGAGGTATAGCTTTATGGGTTTCCATGTTGTTTCTTTTGTTTACCAGTAATATGAAGTCTAATGCCACCAAATCTCAAACTTGTCTTGGTAGGTTTACTCGGTTATAGACGGTCCAGTGAATGGTATTTGGCAGACGATGGGAGTTCCAGTCACAATACTCGACACTAACCATGCATCGAGTTGTGTTATCGACTGGCTGTCGTATGTACCATATCATTTCTTGTGCTATATATGCATTTGCTTCAAAACTGTAGGAAAACTAGTGAAGCATGTCTTGATTAATTCAGAGCTTGGAATTAGTCTTGAGGCTATCTATGGTTAATTTAATATATTCATGTGATTATGTTCAATTGGATAATGTGGATCTGAGGTTTAATCAGATGCATTATGGGTTCTTTTCTGCTATTATTATAGTGCAAACTTAGTTGACTTGACTTGGTCAATGCAATGGTTTCTGATCATTGATAATTTTCTTTGTTCTTATCTTGAAGCTATGACGGCGTAATTGTAAACTCTCTCCGCGCTAGGAGTACATTTACTTGGTAAGATTTTCCATTCGTTGGCATGTGTGTATATCATATATAGTTCTTGTTTTGGTTTTTATTCATGGTTCATTGAAATGAGAGTTTATATATTGTATATACACACAGATATATATGTTACTATGTGGATTTTCCGAAGTCCATGATAGTTTAAACTATTGTTATTGTTTGACAGCTTCATGCAAGAACCTTTCAAATCTTTGCCTCTTGTTTGGGTCATCAATGAAGAAACTCTCGCTGTTCGGTCTAGACAGTACAACTCAACAGGTCACACTGAACTCCTCACGGATTGGAAAAAGATTTTCAGCCGGGCATCAGTTGTAGTCTTCCATAATTATCTCCTTCCGGTAATGTTTATGATTAGACTTCCACAAAACCATATTTCTGATGCTGCTTTGAAATAGGTTTCTTAGAGTAGTTTTTGGATATAAACCTTGTTTCACATTCGCTTCATGCAGATTCTCTACTCTGAGTTTGATGCTGGCAACTTTTATGTCATTCCCGGATCACCAGAAGAAGTATGGGAACCAAATAATCTGGACTTTCCACAGAAAGATGACGTGGTCATTTCCATTGTGGGAAGTCAGTTCTTGTACAAGGGTCAATGGCTGGAACATGCCCTGCTTCTGCAAGCTCTACGGCCGTTATTTTCAGGCTATTATGATGAAAGTTATGATCCCCATCTCAATATTATAGTTTTAGGTGGAGAGTCAGCTTCCAACTACAGCGTCGCTATTGAGGTATATCAAGGTCCGCTTTGCTGTTGGTTAAATGGGTTGTAGCTTTTAACGACAGAGATTACAAAATTACTTACCTTGTTCCTTGCTTTGTTTTGAACTTCTTAGACAATTTCCCAGAACTTGACATATCCAAGAGATACTGTGAAGCATGTAAGCATTGCGGGGAATGTTGATAAGATACTTGAAAGTTCTGATCTTGTTATATACGGATCGTTTCTTGAGGAGCAGTCTTTTCCAGAAATTTTGATGAAGGCTATGTCCTTGGGAAAACCTATAGTTGCACCTGACCTCTTCAACATTAAAAAACACGTATGCTCATTCTTCCTTTACTCGTGTTCTTCATGGACATGTGTTGTGGCATGTTCTCTGTCCATTTGCTGCTTACTGACTATATTGGCAAATATGAATTAGGTTGATGACAGGGTTACTGGGTATCTTTTCCCCAAGCAAGATCTTAAGGTTCTGTCACAGATTGTGCTTGAAGTGGTAACAGAAGGGAAAATATCTCCACTGGCTCAGAAGATTGCCTCGATGGGGAAAACAACTGTTAAAAATATGATGGCTCGGGAAACAATAGAAGGTTATGCGGCTCTACTAGAGAATGTTCTCAAGTTTTCTTCAGAAGTTGCTTCTCCTAAGGATGTACAAAAGGCTCCTCTAACACTGAGAGAAGAGTGGAGTTGGCATCCATTTGAAGCTTTTCTGGATACATCGCCGAATAATAGAACAGCAAGAAGTTATGAGTTCTTAGCAAAGGTTGAGGGGCATTGGAACCATACCCCAGGAGAAGCTATGAAATTTGGAGTTGTTAATGATGATTCGTTCGTGTATGAAATTTGGGAAGAAGAGAGATATCTTCAAATGATGAATAGCAAAAAAAGGCGAGAAGATGAGGAGGTAAACTTTAGATTAGAGTTTTTGAAATGACTTTCTCAGCTCCATTAGAGTAAAAAAAGCCATTTGATTTGTTTTGTGTTGTATTGTTATGCAGCTGAAAAGCAGAGCCTTACAGTATCGTGGGACATGGGAGGAAGTATATAAAAGCGCCAAAAGGGCAGACCGAAGTAAGAATGAACTACATGAGAGGGATGAAGGGGAGCTGCTAAGAACCGGTCAACCTTTATGCATATATGAACCATATTTTGGTGAAGGAACCTGGTCGTTTCTACATCAATATCCCCTCTATCGTGGGGTTGGCTTGGTGAGTTTTCATGTGCAATATATTGTTTTCCGCCGCAACAATAAGGTGGTCTAAAAGAGGGAAATTGTTCTCAACTGATTTGAATGCATTATATTGCAGTCAGTTAAAGGACGGAGACCTAGGATGGATGATGTCGATGCATCATCACGTCTTCCGCTTTTCAACAATCCATACTATCGCGATGCTCTGGGTGACTTTGGAGCATTTTTTGCAATTTCAAACAAGATTGATCGTTTACACAAGAATTCGTGGATTGGGTTTCAATCCTGGAGAGCGACTGCCAGGAAGGTACTCATCTCTTCTTTGTTAGCTTAGAAATCCTTCATCCTTTCTATAATAGAATGCTATGTTCAGTACGTCTGATGTAATTTGGGTCCTTAAAACAGGAATCTTTATCCAAGATTGCTGAGGATGCATTACTTAATGCTATACAAACACGGAAACACGGAGATGCCTTATATTTTTGGGTTCGCATGGACAAAGATCCGAGAAATCCTCTGCAGAAACCCTTTTGGTCGTTCTGTGATGCCATAAATGCTGGGAACTGCAGGTAAAAAACACTACAGATTTTTAAATCATAGTTTTATGACAATGTTTGAGACACTGCTCATTTACCTGACTCTGTGCAACTTTTATGGTCTTGGATCTAGGTTTGCTTACAACGAAACTTTGAAGAAAATGTACACTATCAAGAACTTGGACTCACTGCCACCAATGCCCGAGGATGGAGATACATGGTCTGTGATGCAGAGCTGGGCATTGCCAACGAGATCCTTCTTAGAGTTTGTCATGTTCTCAAGGTACTTGTTTTACCATTACCCAGTGACTGTCTCAATCGTAGGCTCTTTAGAAAAAAAAATGAGTACTTACTTAGAGAATGTATCTTCTTTTGTTTGTAGAATGTTTGTGGATTCACTGGATGCACAGATATATGAAGAGCATCATCGAACAAACCGTTGCTATCTGAGTTTAACCAAAGTAAGAAACTCAATTCTTCTTCTGTCAAAGTTCAAATGTGTATTAGAATTTCAGATCAATCCACTAGGGTTTGCATTTAAGTAATGTGTTCAACATCTCACAGGACAAGCATTGCTATTCGCGGGTACTAGAGCTTCTGGTGAACGTATGGGCATACCACAGCGCAAGACGCATTGTCTACGTAGATCCTAAGACTGGTTTGATGCAGGAGCAACACAAACAGAAGAACCGGCTAGGGAAAATGTGGGTGAAGTGGTTCGACTACACAACTCTGAAAGCAATGGACGAAGATCTTGCTGAAGAAGCGGACTCAGACCGTCGTGTGGGTCACTGGCTATGGCCATGGACTGGTGAGATCATGTGGCGGGGTACATTAGAGAAAGAGAAGCAAAAGAAGAATTTAGAGAAAGAGGAGAAGAAGAAGAAAAGTCGAGATAAGCTGACTAGAATGAGAAGTCGAAATGGCCGCCAGAAAGTGATCGGCAAATATGTAAAACCGCCTCCGGAGAACGAAACTGTTACCGGAAACTCCACTTTGTTAACCGTAGACGCATAAAAAACAAATTATAATTTGTGCTTTTTTTTTTGGTTGGGTTAGGTCATAAGATTTGTTTCATTCATTGTTCTTTTTGGAAAGATTACTGTATAAAAAGGTCTCAAGTCTCAATCATTCACTCTCTCTGATGTAGAATTCTCTGTTTTCCTTCTTGTTTTTGTTAGTTTTCTATTTTTTCTTTGTTGATATTCCTTTTGTCTCAAATTTCTATTTCTTTTACGTTTTCCTTTTCAGTTTGATTTAGCTGCTCTATAAATAATGAGTGTAAAGAGGATCATCCTTGCATTGAATTAGTAAAGAGTTATCTTACAGAGTTTCTCCTCTGCTTTTCGTGAAGAAAACAGAGGAACGTATGAAACAAGTCCTTTTTTTTACTTTCGTGCCTCCGCTCCATCACTCTCTCTCTCTCTCCACTTCTCTTTTCTCTTCGATTTAACCGACGGCTTTAACACTCCGGCGGTGGAGAGCTTCACTGTAAACAACCAAAAAAAAAAAAAAAGAGAGAAGATGGTGGAGGAGACGCACGTTCTTGAGATCAATCTCATCTCTGCGCAAGATCTTAAAGAACCGACGGGAAAGCTCCGGCAATTGCAGACCTACGCATCTGTCTGGGTTGATTCTTCAAACAAGCTGCGTACTCGGATCGATCGGATCGGCGCTGAGAATCCGATTTGGAACGACAAATTCGTTTTCCAGGTCTCGCCGGAGTTTCTATCAAGCGAAACATCAGGCGTTTCAATCGAGATCTACGCGGTTGGTTACCTCCGGGATCATCTGATCGGAACCGTGCGCTTCCTCGTAAGTAACTTCCTCCCAACCGCCGCCGTGAAAGTTCCGTCTCTCGTCGCGCTTCAGATCCGTCGTCCTTCTGGAAAGTTCCACGGCGTTCTTAACATCGCGGCTATGGTGATGGACGCTTCTGAGCTCCCCACTGATTTCTTCAAGTCCGTTCAAGAGATCCGCCGGAGTCGAAAAATGAAAAAGTCTAGATCTGCGTTTAGCTCGTCGGAGAACGGTTTCGCCGATGACGCTGGGAGTTCGAAAGAGAATTCGGTTTGCGGATCTGTAAATTTCTCCGACGACGGTACGGACTCGACGGCGTCTTCTCCGATGCCGTCTCCTCTCAGAGACTGGAACGCAGTTCGAAATTTGGCGGGAAAGAATCACGTGAGAGCTTCATCGGACGGCGGAGGATTGATGTGCTGTTTCTTGATGAAATCGTCGGGTGTGTTACCACCGCGAAGAAGAGAAATGATGGACGGCTGAGATCTCTTACCTGATGATTAACGGTTCAGATGTTTCTTTTGGTTTCTAAACCATAGATCTTCGCCACGTGCATCTCTATCGACGGTTTCATATCTCCCTCTACAATACGCCGTCGTGTGGGACAGTTTTGGCGGTTATGAGTTTTCTAAACAAATTAACAAATTAGAAAGTTTGGTTCTTGTTTCTCAAAAACATAGTATTCATTGTTCTTTCTTGTGAACGCTTTAGAATTCTTTTTGATATTATTAACCAAAGAATATCATTTTTTTTGTAGTCATAATAATAATAGTTCTCATATCACAAAACAAAAAATTTGGATACTAAAAAAAAATGCAAAAGTGTAACAAAAAGCGGGAAGTCGTTTACAGAAGTAGAGGAGGTAATTGTTGGTTTAACGGCCAAGATTAGTTAAAAGTTAAAACCATCGATTAGTCCTACCAGAAATAACAAAATCATCTTTTAATACAATTCACTCCTCTCTCTTGTCTTCTTCAATCTGCTCTGTTTGTGTATCTTCTCCTTATCAGATTTGCTTGTACGTAGCTCTTGAAAACAGGTAAATCTCTCATCCGTACGTAGAGCATTAATAAAAATGTTTTATTTTTATTTTTAAAGTTCATAACTTCATTCATGTGTTATTATTGCTATATGATCGCACCTTTAGGGTTTAATAATAATCATGGCAAAGTTTACGAGGGAGATAACAGCCATGGAGGTGAAAGCCACAGAGCAAAATCGAATTCGATACTCTTCGAATCACGTTACACACTTGCCACCTGGCACAATAACTGAGTTTGATTGGAAGGATTACTGTCCCTTGGGTTTCAGGTAATATATATTTATATATAGTTTCTTGTTTTCTGGTAATTTGTTTTTTTTTTAATAATGCTATTTATACAATACAAGTGGAAATAATAGATTTTATAATATGTGTATTTGTTGTTTGTTTGTAGACTTATACAAGAACTTGAGGGTATCGAACATGATGATTACGTGCGTTCCATTTGCACTGATGAGACTCTTCAGAAGCTTTCTTCTGAGAAAATTGGAAAGGTGTTTCATATTTCCAATGATAACCGTTTTCTCATCAAGATTCTTCGAAAATCCGAAATTAAGGTATACTTAAAAAAAACAAATCATCTTAAGAATTTATATACTCACTCTTTTCCTTGTCTTGTGTGTTCTAAAATCTTGTGATTTACATATTTCTATAGGTGACATTAGAGATGCTTCCCGGTTACTACCGCCATATTAACAAGTACAGATCTTCACTATTCACAAGGATTTATGGTGTTCATGCTTTGAAGCCTGTTGGAGGTGTTAAGGTAAAGTATCTTTTATATATATATGGAATTCATGATTAGAGGTACTTTGAGTCGTCACTGATCATTAGTTTTGGATATACAGACGTATTTTGCTGTGATGTCAAACATGCTACATTCAACGGTCTTCATGAACAAGCTCTATGATCTTAAAGGTTCTCCTAAAGGTCGAACTAACAAGAAAATTGAAGTGAGAAACACCACTGTTTTGAAGGATATCGATCTCGATTTCTCTTTCTACGTTGATCCATTGGCCAGACAACGCATCATCAAGTATTATATATCCCTCTTTCTTTCTCTCTATACCATCTTGATTGATCTTTTGTCAACAGTTTTTATGATTCAAATGGTTTAACAAATTTATGTCACTACAGGCAAACAAAGCTAGATTGCGAGCTTTTGGAAGAAGAAGGTATTATGGATTATAGCTTACTGGTTGGTTTACAAGCTCAAGAGTCATGTCAAGGTAAGGTTTCTTCTGTTTTTTTTTGTCTCTGTTCTTAGTAGTGAATTACACTATTTGCATATCGACTTCAAACTTTTCTGATCACTCTTAACAGGTTCACTTCATGGAATAAACCCGGTTTATGGTAGCTTCACACCTCCATGTAGGAATCTTAACCAACATTCTTCCATCTCTGATTTATGTGATGTTATAGCAAGACTCCAACATAAATATATATGTCTATCGGTTACATTTTCAGGCTCGTTCAAAAGCGATAGCACAAAGTCGATCAAGACGGCTTTGAATTCTCCTGATAGATCTTTGGTAACAATGAATCCATGCTCCCCCGATAGAGGTAAACCTATTTTATATGTTTTGTCTAATCAAAGTACTTACATTTTATAGGAACAAACAAAACTCACAATTCTTATAATCTTAACAGATTCAGTCGAAAGCGAAAAGCCAAAGTCTATACAATCAGTAGCAAGCAATAGCACAAGCTCAGTAACAAATCAGATCAACAGCCAAAGCATATTAGTAGCAACACTCAATGACCTCTTCCATAATAGGTAAAAGATGTACCATCATGTAACATTATTAGAAATTTCACAATGAATTAGAAAGAAAACAAGAAAAAAGAAAGAAAGAGAATCTAACATTTCTTGTTGCAGCTCAAGTATCAGTTTTGGGATGAAGATTCCGGCGAGGGCACGGCGAGTGACGAGAGAGACGGGAGAAGAAGAATGGTTCGACGTCCTTTTGTATATAGGAATCGTGGACACGTTTCAAGACTATGGTATGAAGAAACGCATAGAACATTGTTACAAATCCATCCAACATAACTCAAACTCAATCTCGACCGTTCATCCTAAGATTTACTCTTCTAGATTCCAAGACTTCGTCTCCAACATTTTCTTACCTCACGGCGACGATCGTTCTCTCTAATACTGATTTGTTTGTTGTTGTGTAATTAGTAATTACGGTATGATTTCCAAGTGGAATCGTTAGTGTTAAGAGCCACTTCTTACGACCCAAGTTGGTGTTTGTTGTCCAAAAATATCCTCTCTTGTCTCATTTTCATTGTTGATCGATCAACAATTATGTCAAGAAAAACATGCAATATTTTTCCGATTAATTAGATTACTGTATTGTGTTTCTTAAACAAATACTAAATTAAATGGAATAATTTTTTTATTAAAAAAAAAAATCTATGTATGACCCAAAAAAAAGAAGATTAAATGCTTCAAAACTCTACTATAAACATATTTAAAGAACTATTCTCGTATTGATTATTGTTCACAAAATTTTTATACTATTATGTCGTCCATTACATTATTATTAGAAATAGTTGATAATACATATAACCAGATTAATTAACTTTAATATTTTCTGCAAAAATATCTTCTAATTTGCCATGTTTTGCAATTTAACTCTCTATTATTTTTTTAAATAAGATCAATCATACAAAGTCAAGATAATACAAAATACAATCTTCATAAAAAAAATATAATCATATAGTCAAGATCAATCATGTACATTACATTTTTTAATTTTTAAAGATAGATTTGCGAGAATTTCAATTCGATATATTATTTATTAAAAATTAAAATCTAACGGTGATGATGGCAATGAGTTATATTGTATATTACATTTGATTTTGCGGGATTATTCTGTATTTTTGGATAGAAGACGTAAATTTGTGAAAATGCTGATTTAGATTTTTTTTTTTGTAGAAACATTCTTAAAGTTACAAAATATAAATCTTAAAATTAAAAGTAAAATAAAATCTATCAATAGTACTAACCTATTTTCTACCTAATATCTAAGATTAATAGTAACTTCAAATCGTTGAACGACGAATATTAAAACTAAAAAGATAAAAAGTAATCTTTCATCTTCATTAATCAAATCACAAATTTCGAATATGCGAATATGCCAAACATAAAAGATTTTCTATTAATTACAAAGTTTTAAAACCCTAAAAATAAGAAGTTCATAATTTCATATGATAATGTTAATTAATAATTAGAGGTGCTTATTTGACAAAAAAAAATCAGAAGTAAGTAATAAAAATTTGGAAATCATCTAAAATTTTCTTTTGTTTATGTTAACTCCTCCCATATCCAGATAAGGTAATAACTTCAAAATCAATGTATGATAGACTAATATCAAAAATACAAAAAAAAATAAGAATAAATAAAGAAAAAGCTCTCCATTTCATTAATCAGATAATAAACTAACATTAAAGACCTTGTATTGATTATTACAAAAAAGTCAAAACCCCTAAAACCCATAAATTCATATACCAATCTAGACTTTGAATTGTTCAGTTCTAAGTGATTAGCTCTGTTTTTACTTCTTTTTTTTTTTTAATTCGAATCATTAAAAAACTTACAAACTCTTTGTTAAATCTAGAAAAATCTCTTGCACATCTGCTCTGGCTCTACGTTATTTATTAAAGATGAGTTCGGATCTCTCGGTCTCCTCCGATGGGGATTTTGGGTTTGCTTTCAACAACGTTAATTTTTCCGACCGTCTTCTTAGGATCGAGATCACTAGTGGCAGCGGTGAGGTTAGCTCTTCTAGTAGTGTCGTCGACTTGGTTGGGGATCGCAAACGCAAAAGAGAAGACACCAATGGTTATTTTAATTTTTGGTTATAAATATAGTATATATATATTATATTTTTGGATTTTGTCAAATTTTTGGTTGTCTTTGGTTTGGTTTAAAGTACGATATCTTGACTTTTTCAGTTGCTACAAGCCACGTGGAGTCTGATTTGAACAAGAACTCGTGTGAAACGAATTATGAGAATAACAACAACAACTACAAACATGAAAAAGCGTTGGTAATGGCTGACCAAGAACCACAATCAGGTACATCCTCCATTCCTCCTAGCATGTTCTTACTTAGTTCTTATAGAAAAATCGGATGATTCAATGGTACTGTTTGCAATTTGCAGGTGGTGAAGATGATAATGAGTATAATAATAATTGTGGAGTTACTAATAATCCTTCGGTTGTAAGCGTTAGAGAATTACATATAAGTTCTGCCATATTGGCAGCCAAAAGCCCATTTTTCTACAAGGTAATTATTATTTTATTAGTCTACTTAATATTTTTTTTTATATTTACAATGCTAATGAAATTATATTATACTATGTTTTAATACATTTTTCTGATAATTCATGTTTTTTTTTTTTTTTTTTTGATTCAGCTATTCTCTAATGGAATGCTTGAGTCAAAGCAAAAACAGATGACCTTGAAAATAGATGCTTCTGGTTGGTATATTGTAATTGAATACTTGTAAAAATCTATTTGGTGTGGTAATATTTTTGAAAATAATTTGGAGATCGATTTATTGACAAATTGCAGAAGAAACTGCTGTGATGGAGCTCTTGAATTTCATGTATAGCAATTCAGTATCAGTCACGGCACCACAAGCTTTGCTCGATGTTATAATCGTGGCCGACAAGTTTGAGGTTGCTTCGTGCATGAAGTATTGCAGCCAGTTGCTTCTCAAAACGCCTATGACATTAGACTCTGCATTGCGTCTTCTTGATCTTCCTTCGAGTTTGCTAATGGCTGAATCAGTAAAGCCTTTAACAAATGCTGCAAGGCAGTTCATCGCCTCTCGCTACAAGAATTTATTAAAGCACACCTCTCTGTTATTATTAAACTCTCAAAGCATACAAGAATCATCCTCAGGTTTTAAGGGTGTAAATGGGATTCCAATGGAGGAGTTGATGGCTTTGCCGTTAGTAGGTATCGAGGCAATACTAGCGAGTGACGGTCTAGAGGTTTTATCTGAAGACCTTTTATACGAATTTGTCTTGAGATGGGCAAAATCGCATTACACAGTTCCAGAGGAACGCCAAGAAATACTAGGATCTCATCTCGCTCGCTACATCCATTTCCCTCACATGACATGTGGCAAACTCAAGCAAATCTTGACCTCAAACGACTTCACACCTTGTGTGGCATCAAAGCTAGTCCTTGAAGCTCTTTTGTTCAAAGCAGAATCGTTGGACCGGCGAAGACGCCTTCTAGCCGATGAACAACCCGCATCCCGGTTTGCTGAACGAGCCTACATATACAGACCCATCAAAATTATGGAATTCGAGGTTCCTCGGCACCAATGCATCGTTTACTTGGACTTAAAACGCAAGGAATGTGAAAGCATCCTTCCATCAAGCTGGATACCATCTCAAACGTTTCCCTTAGGAGGACAAGAATTCGTTCTCGCAGCTCAGCGCAACATGGAGCCACTAGGTGCGTTCCACTGTTTTGGACTGTTTCTTTGGATGCGAGAAACAGGGTCGGCGAGTCTGAGCGTGGACTACGAATTCTCAGTGAGGTTAAGGCCAACTTTGGAATTTGAGAATAAATTCAAAGGAAACTATAGCTTCACCAAAGGTAAAGCTTCTGGATCCAGAAACTTGCTTTTGATGCCATGGGATGCCTTCTTAGCTAAGAATTGCCCCTACTTCATCAATGATGTTCTTCATCTCCGAGCTGACCTCTCCATCCGCCTTTAGAACCAACCCCATATATATATTATCTCAATCTTTGTAACTGTATTTCCTTTTCTATTGGTTTAATGGCATTAAAAATCCATAAGATGCTGCTGCGGATACACAACAATGTTGAAACAGAGACAATTGTATAATAACGATGTTACATTGAAAACCTTCACAAAAACAAAGCTGGTTTATTTTAAAAATGAATCTATTCGCTTCCTGCGATCTTCTTCTTCAAGGAATCAATATCCTCAGCCAATTCCTTTCTGCTTGACTGTAACGTGATGATCATTTCATGTCAGATCACTGCTGCTTTAAAGATTATAAGAATTCAAAGAAGAAGAAGAAAAAACAAAAACAAGTATGTTACCTTGAAGAGAAGGTATCTGTAGACAAACCATCCAGTGTACCCGAGACCGACAAGTTCCATAACTTTTGGAAGCTACATCACACAAAGAAACATCAGTTAAAGTTAAACACTTAAACTTAAACTCAAACTCAAACTCATTACACTTTATCTAAGGGTTACCAGAGGAACAGAGTTGATGGCACCAACAACAATGGAAGATAACCAAACAGCAACAATGGCTCCTCCTCCATAAACAAGTACAGTCGACTTGTTCTCAAGACCATCCCACTGCAACCAAAAAAAACATAACATAACACAAACCCATACCAACTCGGTTGTTTCTTGGATAAATGATGGCTCACCTTTTCCTTCAAATCTGTGATGAGTTCGTTGGTGTCGATGGAGGTCTCGTCTGAAGAAGCTCTCGTCTTCATCAATTCAACCTTGTGCAAACCATTCCCTGCAATTGAACCGGAGAACCAAATGTTTTGGTTTAGATTCGTGAATTTTAAAGAATAACCCCCCCCCCCCCCCCCAAAATTTCGGTTTAAGAGCACACTTGCTTGTAGTGTGTAGCTTAAACCATAGAAACCGGATCTATTAAACCGGTTCAATCTACCTCACTATACCGAACCGCGGCAACGCTAATTCAATTCCGGGCCGGAGTATTCTAATTTCAGGCAATTTGTGACAATTTTGCATACGATTTCACGGGATTGAACTCTATAAAGAGAGATTGTCAAGTATAAATCCGTCACCTGAAGCAAGCTTCAACGGAACGGTGAAAGAGGATCGGCCAAAGGAGCGAGGAGGAGGAAGGTAAGGGACGGCGGAGCATCGGGTGGATACGGCGGGGACACGTGGAGCAATCACTGCCACAGAGGACGAAGCTGCTGCTGCTACTGATATCGCCATCAAAGCACGCCGAGAGAACTTCAATTTCTTCTTCTTCTGCCTACTTCTCTCTCTCTCTCAGTCTTCTTCTTCTTCTTCTCTGTTGAGTTTTCTTTGGTGCTGCGCTTTTTTTACTAAACAAGATTCTGTGGAGCGACACGTGGAAGCTTCTCGCGTTCTTATTGGTTGGTGCTCTTATCTTTAGAAATCCAACTCAGTGGTGTTTATAGAATGGGAGAGTCTCTGTGGGGTTTATAAGGCCTGTTTTAGGCCCATCTACTATGTAGGCCTCTTTTTCAAACCAATCAGTTTTTGTTGTCTTTTCGTTTTCTTTTTCTTAGAGAGGAAAAATGGAAAATTATGCAAAAACCTTTTGATTTTTAGTGTCACTCTAAAAATGAAAGATAGTTACGAGGATGATACGACATTAACTAAAAAAAAGGAATTCGAACAAGGAACTTTAAAGATTTGTTTAACTATAAACACAATTCTTCTTTTATAAACTAGTTGACCATAAGTGAAGAAACTCAAACTTCTTTTTGATTTAGTAAATTAAGAATTGTGGCAAAAGAAATAAATTAACAAACCCACTTAAAAAATGGAGTGATGATGGTACAGCTCTTCCACCCTTATACTTCGCTGGCGCTTTCAACTACTAAACCATTACTCCATTTCTCCTGTTATTTAACCAAATAGTTGAAATTTATTTAATCGTATTTGGTAGTTTTAGTGTGATTAATATACTCATGAAGATACGTGTTCATGCATCTAGCAAGTGTTGGCATGAGAAAAGAAAAAAAGACAAACAGTTCGTCATCTCTTTTCTTAATCATGATTTAATAGAATGTATGAGTTTTTGTTGTTGAAATAAGCATGCAATGTAATATAGTGATTTATGTCAATATTATTAGTGTTCTACCACTTAATTATTCGCAATGAAGCTACTGTATTTAATTTGAAGAAAAAAACACAATGAACGGTTTTAGGGACAACTTTAAAAGCGATAATTTTACATTGTCCAAAAAAAATATTTGGGAAAAATGTCATTAAAATCGTGAAGTTAGCATTTTCGTTGATTTAAATCACGAAGTCTGCATTTGTTGAAAAAAATCATCAATTTTTTATTGACTTCTATTTAAATCATGAAGTCTTGTTGACTTCGCCGTTTGAAGCACATCGTTAACTGGCCAAACAAAGATATTAAACGGAGTTAATTAGGTGTTAACGAGATCTGTTAGTTATCATTACGACATCGTGTTCTTCTTTATTCTAATCCCCAAATCGAACTTTCCTCCCAAAATCCCTAAATCACGAACCCTAATTTGCGATTCAGATAAGTTACGCTTGTCAATACGCTCGCCAATTCTAAGGGAGTAGGCCCACCAATATACATAATAATTGCAGAACCTGAACCAACACCCAATTCAGGAGCGGTCAAATCGGGAGCAGCCGAATCAGGAGAAGTCGACTCATGAGCAATAGACCCGTGACCAGTATGCTCGTGGGCAGACGTTTCTCCAGCTTTATCGGGCTTCTTCTGTTTGGGACGATGCGTTGAAAGCTTCTTTTCGGAGTCATCGGTTAAATTCGAAGAAGAAGATCCAAGGAGGAATCACAAATTATGGTTCATGATTTGGGGATTTTGGGAAGAAGGTTCGATTTGGGGATTAGATTAAAGAAGAAAACGACGTCGTAATGATAACTAACGAATTTCGTTAACGCCTAATTAACCCCGTTTAATATCTCTGTTTGGCCTGTTAACGATGTGCTTCAAACGGTGAAGTCAACAAGACTTCGTGATTTAAATTGAAGTCATAAAAAGATTGATGATTTTTTTCAATAAATACAGACTTCATGAATTAAATCAACGAAAATGCTAATTTTAGAGTTTTAATGATATTTTTCCCAAAAATATTTACAGGTAAGAAAATTGAATAAAAAAAGAAAGGAAATATAATTTAAATAGCAATGTATATTTTATTTTTCTCATTAAATTTATAGAACATGTTGAACAAAACTCAATAGTCAATATTATACGTGATCGTAAAAACCCAAAGAAATTGCATGATCATTACGTCATCCGCATATTACAAATCATCATAGCCGACATCTTCTTTATCATCTATCTCTATTAAAAATATTTGGTTAAAGAAAAGAAAAAAAACTCCAACGTCAAAGTTATTTTGTAACCTTTTATTAATTTAAAAACAAAACTTTCTTTTCTTACTAATACAGAAAAAGAAGAATAAAATAGAAAACGAAAAAACATCCACCATTAATACAGCTCAAGCCCAACTTTCTCTCCCCTTTTTTCTTTAGAGTTTTGAATAACTAAGTACGGTCTCTCTCTTTTAATTTCTCTAATATATTATTTTAAAAATCAGAACCATACACATTCATCAAATCCATATTATTCATGCAGCTGTTACATTTTAGTATACTCCCTTTTTAAGTGTGTTGTTGTATATGTGCTTAATTATATTCCCTCATCACAACCTCAACATCAATCTCAATCTCAATCATGTTTCCAAATCTCAATCATGCTTCTTCTTCCACTTTGATTCTTATCTACCTGGATCACAATCTTTAACCAAAAGCTCATTTTAGTTATATAATTTTTCATATCTAGATGAAGATCACCAAAACTCATTTGGTTCTTCTTCATCGTCGTCGTTCTTGATTTTTTGTTCTCTTGGCAATGGGATCTACAACGATCAATACAAATCTTGGTCTCACCATCACCGTCTTCGTCTTCTGCGTCATCTCTAATTTACATTCCATGGTTCACTGCGCCAACAACAACAGCATTGGAGATTTGGACGATCTGATCCGTTCATACGCGGCTAGTGCCACTACTAGTACTAGAAGAAGGCAAACAGGCTCGTTATACGCGATCTCACTCCCGTCGAATCTTTCCGACATCAAAGCATCGGTTGTTACGGTCCGTAACAGTGAGTTTTGGAGAAAGGGAACAAACTTTAGTGGAATTTTGATTCCTCCGATGGTTAAAACGACGCCGTACGCTAAGAGGATAGCTTTTGTCTACGAGAGTTTTGGTAATCACTCTTCGTCGGTTTACTTCCGGTTAGCTGATAATTACACGTTTGTTTCTCCGGTTAATGGATTCACCGGTTACGACGCGACCAACACGAATGATCTCAAGAACCTGAATCTTTCGATCAAGAGAGACGATCCCATCGTGATCAAATTAGATCCTTACGCTTCTCGTGATGATCGTAGAGGAATCAAATGCATCGTCTTCGGAGACAATGGTTTGTTTTCGAGTTTCAGCAATACGATACGGGACTACGAATGTGCCGCTACGAATACTCATGGGCATTATTACGCACTCGTGGTTCTAAACGAGAAACCTAAACCGAAACACGAACCGGAGGTGAGTAGGAGGAATTGGTGGTGGTTTGTTTTAACCGGGATTGGAGTTTCGGTTATTGTTGTTGTGGTGATCGTTGTTGTGGTGAAGTTGGTAAAGAAGAAGAGGTTAAGAGAGATGGAGAGAGAGTCGGAGAAGAGCGAGACGATCGGAAATGTTTGGATTGGTCGGAGTAGAATGCCGTCGGCAGCGATGGTGAGAACTCAACCATGTTTGGAATATCATGAAGATCTTCCTTCTTCTTCTAATATACCTTGATTTTTTTTTTTACTTTTTGATTTTTTTTTTGGTAGTTTCTGGCTTATATGTACAGTAAGTGAGTTACAACATTCAAAGTTTCAAAGTTTGTTTATTTTTGAACTTCTTACCGTTTTTTTTTCTTTCTTATGCATGAGTAAAACTGTACGTTCGTCGTTTTTGCACTCCATTGATACTTATTAGTTCTAAGTTTGGAGGGGGCAATTTATAAATGTTAAAAACTATTCAGTATAATAACTTACTATTTGGTTGGTAGATTGTGAATGAAACATTCAAAATATTTACACTTCAAATACGTAGTACAGGGGATGGGAGTACATAACATGAACTCAAATAAATACTATATTAGTATAGTTTGGTAATATCAGTGTATATCACTAATAATTCGTTCCTAGATAGAAGACCCACATTCCACAGATTTTAAACGGATGTAGAATAGATTATAGGTATATGGATCAAGCCAATTATTTCTGTTAATTAGCCTGTCATTACGTACGTAGTATCAAATTATTAATTTCAAAGGGTTATCTTATCTAACAATGATGGAGCTCGTATTTGAATAGTAATTGACGCATGGATTAGTCAAACCAAAAAATGAACTGTAATATACTTTAGTACTTTGTTATATATCAATAAAGAATTTATATGTGGTATTTGATTCAGTAGTGTCCTTACAATTTAAATATATATGCCACAACAAGATAGAGGATCGGTCGTACGTCACTTACACTTTAAAAAGATTTATGTAATTCAGTACGCACGAAAAAGATGACAAAGAAATGTCATTAGTTAACTAATTTATCAATGCAATAAACTAAGGAGAATCAAATGATTAGGAGAACAATCGATCTGTAAAGCATATTACACATTTTTAAAACATATTCGTAGTATTATCTTATAGAATTTTGTTTGTCACAATATGCTTAGTTGGTGGATAGCTTGCAAAACTCATCATATCTAAACAATTAACAACTATTATACATCTTAAGGCGGGCATATGTTGATGAGTGTGAACGGAGGATATGATATCGAACCGTCGAGAATGGCCATAAAAATGTGGTGGTTTGCTGCCTCCGTCGCGTGAATCCCATCCCAACTCACGTAGTTGTGTGGATCACGACAAGCTTTAGCCGTCGCAGAAGAATTCCCAATCACTTTGGTGTTGCCACAAAATAACTTCTGATCAAAATTGTATGGACGTCCACCGTATCCACAACAAGCTTTAATACCGTATTTCATACCTTTGATATGATGATAACATGACAAAAAAAAAATCGGTTTTAACTAGTTAAGTATTAAAATTGAAATTTATCGGTTCAAGTATAACTAAACGAAACAGGTTATGACATAACGTACCGTAGGATTTGGGGTGTTGAAAGAGGTCGAGCAATATCTTGTGAGTGTCTAAGTAAATGACGGTAGCATTTTTCAGTTTGGCTCTGGTCTCGGATAATGTCTTATTCAATAACTCGTTGTAATATTTGACGGCGTTGTTTACAGAAATGAGACATCCAAATTTGTCTAAATCCGAAACGGTATGAGTTCAACCGGTTAAAATCGCCGGGTAACATCCAACTGGGGCTAAGTTCAAAACCAAAAATGTCCGACCACCTATTCCATATATCTCCTATAAGCAACAACATACCATAGTTTAGTGGATATAATATGTGTAAACCAAATTAAAACCTTATGGTGTGTTAGCAGTTTGGTACCTTAATTGTTCCAGCAATTTGGCCTATGACTTGTGGAAGATATTGTTTCACTCTATCAACTCCAATACTCGCTAAATTGGATGTGAAATCGTTTTGACCAATATAAAACGTGTAGCGATTTTCCGAAAACATTCCTAGACGGTAAGATCTTCAAACCTATAACGTACATAAAGGAATTTTCCTTAGTTGCTTTATTAGATTCATCATTCTTTTCACAAATCGTTTTTAGACATATATATACCTGGTTGGTCTAAAGAATGTGACTCGTCGACTTTAACCGTGAACTGTTTCATCTGATTCAGCTGAATAGCGAGGGAGAATGGGCTTATTCCAGAGACAAATAACGACGTGTTTGGTAAGAGAACCGTGGATGCTAACGTCGCAAAGTTTGCACCGTGCCGAAAATCCGATCCAATAGATTGCAGATATGGGCTAAGGAAAGGCATTCCAAGAGATTTGGCTAAAAGAAAAATAACATTACGTTTAGTCTTTTTTTGTTTGTTCATTGAAAACATTACGTTTAGTCCTATAAATCTATAATTAGCATGATCATTTCCGGCAAATATTAGTAAAATAGATTTTGTTGGAAATACAAAAATATAAGTCGTAATGATATTTAAAATATCTTATTTTGGATTCTAAATTGTACAATTTTCCTTTTAAAAAATATCTTATTTTGCATATACACACTCTACGTATATAAATATTACATAGAAGATAGAACTGGTCTTAAATAGTCGTTACCTAGAAAATCAATGATAAGACGACCGTCTGAAGCACGACCGGCCGGTTTCTTGAAATAAGTCATTCCCCATGGACCGGATTGAGCAGGAAAAGCAGCCCAAAAGCCACCAGTGTCTGAATTTGAGTCTCCAAAGTTGAAAATAGCTTCGAAATGACATTTTGAATAAGCTTTGTTATGCCCATAAAGCATCACAATAATCAAGACAAGAAGAGAGAAAGCTACTCTTCTGTTTAAATTGGAAGCCATGTCTTTTTTGTGTGTGAACAAAATGTGTGTTTGTATGTGAGAGTGAGGATGAGATATTTGGTGCTATATGATTCCTGTCGGTCCGTGACTTTTAAGTACGTGTATGCTATATATACGAGAAAAAGTACCAAGAAAAAGGAAGAAGAAGATGGTGACCATGAAGTCCAAGAATTCCCTTTAAGCCCAAAAAGAGATAAATAAACCCCACTATGTTATATTTTTTGTATGGGTTTATCAAATCAGGGTCAATCACTGTAGTAATATGGGAGTATTTATATAAGAGAAATGCATCCCGCGAGGCGTGAGGAGGACCAGGGGCGGATCTACGTAGTGTTGGGGTGTGGCACGTGCCCCACAGTGATTGATAAAAATAATCTAATGTATAGCAGTTGTATTAGTTCTCGTAGCATATTTGGTAGAGAAGTGCCTCATGCATCATGTTAGGTGCGGTGTTCGATGCCTTTCATTCTAGTTTTCTGTTTTTTTTTTTCCATAATGTTTTACTGATTTACTAGTTTTGCAATATTTTTAAATAAAAAGTGCCCCATACAAAAAAAAATTCTAGATCCGCCCCTGAGGAGGACCCTGACTGACTAGTTCTTCCAGTCTTCCTTTATTAAGTGTAGGTCTCACTAGTCAAGAACGCATCAATCATCATGTGAACTTTTCATGGAAGGTTTCTACTCTTCTTAATTTGGGTATCCGAACAATAACCCAATAATGGCCCAATAATAACCCAATAAAGGAGGAGGGTACCGACGTAACACTAATTATGTCTTGGATCGAGTCTAACCTGGAAGCATCAAGTGGCTCCCGCTAGTATTTGTCCTCAAGAACACGTCACCTTGTCGGATTTGTCTGAAATTCAATCAGGGAAAAAATCATTTTATAAAATAATTAAACTTTTATCAGATTTAAATTCATTCATTCTTTTTATTTAAAAGTTACTCTTAAATTGGGATTAGATCTTTCAACCTGAGATTTGATGATGATAACTTGATTAGTAATAAGTATAAAGAAGATTATTTGTATCTTTACGGATTTAAACGACATGGATTAATCTCAACTAATCTCCTAATAAGATAAGATTTTTTTTGTTAACCATTTTCAATTGGATGGATCCAACGTGACCATAAACCGAGTCATGGTCAATAATTTAAAAAAGAAATAAAAAGATTTCAAGAGAAATAAAAAAAATATGAGCTGGCGTCGAATCCCACGTTGTCCGTAGGGACCACAACTGTATTACTTATTCAGTGGGACACGTCAGCTGCAAAGCCACTAACGGCCGACACAACTCAGTAGATTCCTAGAGTGGTCCCTACGCTAATTTTTGGTAAAAATTTCAAAACATTCAGACCGTTAGATGCAATGAATGTTAGCCGTCGATCAGGATCTAGAGTTAACTAATTGGGTAAAAAAGAATTCGTAGTCCACGTTTCGTCATCCATGGAATGGAACCCAAATGAATTATACATTATAGTTTAATTTTGGTATTTATTATTTTTTTGAAAGGAATAAAATCAGCAGCACGAAAAGACTACGTAGACATCTCCAGATGAACGGTGGTGATTATGACTACGTGTACCAATCGTTCTTTTAAGGCAATATTTTTTTGAAAAATTTGTCCAGCGCAGATCTAGGGTGGCCAGCTCAGCATATGCGTTCCCTTTACAAACCTTTCAAGATGATGACACGTGTACGGTGACGTGTGCTTCAGCCTCTTGGCGCTCCCCTTCCTCTCTCTCTCTTGCTTTTTTTTCTCTTCAGCTTCGCCTTCCTCTCTCTCTCTCTCTTCTTTACCGAACTCTGGTTCTAGAGAGAGAAAACCATTCTTTCGAGTTAGAGAGAGAGAGAGAAGCGAATTGTTTTTGTTTTTTTTTTTAGAGCAATTCGAATTGTTTACCCTCAAACTCCATCAGGTACGTTTTTTGGATTTTTGTTTTCTTTCGTATTTAACGAATTTTACTGTATTGTTTCTAGAGGTAATTTGTAATCAGCTTTGTTGTTTCCTCGAGAAAATTTGTAACCGACGCAAAAAATTTCTAGGAAAGAGTTGAATAAGATTTCTACTATTTGTTGAAAGTTGAAAATCTGAGAACCCCCGCGAAAAAAGAACTCAAAGTTTGAATTTTTATTATTGGTAGATACAGTGATGCTCTGTACTTGATAATTTTAATTGGATCTCTCTGTCATAAGAATAATTGTTTGTCGCAATTTTAACTTATCGTTTGATGTCCGAAACTGCAAGATCTAAGTGTATATGTATATCTACTGTTCCTTTAGATTTATAGTTTACACAGGAACATCTAAAAAGATCTGGTTATTTTTATGTTACTGTGTCAGTGTTGCACTACTCTGCATTGAGGAATAATGGGTAGCAACGAAGAAGGAAACCTCACAAACTCTGCTGATAAGCCAACGCAACCTGCTCCTGTAACTGTAAGTCATGAACCAATTGAAACTGATTGGTTTAGTTACAGAGATTTGTGTATGATAATCATTGGTTTGTCCACGGAGATTTTGATTGCTGTTCTTTTGTTGGTGTATTTATCTACAGGACCAGAGCAATGTTCACGTGTATCATCATGACTGGGCCGCTATGCAGGTTTGACCTTGGTTTGAAACTCCTGTATGGATTGTGTTCATTAGCCTACCATATGTTCTGAATGAAGAATGATATAGCTTGTTTTCTCATGGTACTCTAGGCATATTATGGATCTAGAGTTGCTATACCACAATATTACAACTCTAATGTGGCAACTGGTCATGCTCCACCCCCTTATATGTGGGCTTCTCCATCGGTACTAATAATTTAAATTTGTTGAATGGATATACTGAAAGTATATGCATTTAGAATTGTTTTTTATTTGACTCTGATTTTTGCTTAATTGTTGTTAGCCAATGATGGCTCCTTATGGGGCACCATATCCACCATTTTGTCCTCCTGGTGGTGTTTATGCTCATCCTGGTGTTCAAATGGTAATCACCCCCTTCTTCTTTTGATTTGTTACTTTATCAAACAAAGGTTTGAATCAGACTATTTTTACTGATTTGAGTTTTCTCTCTTGACCAGGGCTCACAACCACAAGGTCCTGTTTCTCAAGCAACACCTGGTGTAAGTCACTTTTGTTCTGTGTGAATGGTCGCCAAAAGTTGTGATGGATATGAATACGAGACTATATATATTTGCAGGTTACAACTCCTTTGGCCATGGATGCTCCATCTAACTCCCCTGGAAACACGGACCATGGGTTCATGAAAAAACTCAAAGAATTCGATGGACTTGCAATGTCAATAAGCAATAACAAAGTTGGGAGTACTGGACATAGCAGCAGTGAACACAGGAGTTCTCAGAGGTTTGTCAAACTAACTCAACTCTTTCTTATTCAAAGAGACTTGGGGTTCATTATAGATAGACTCTTAACGTGGTCTTGATATTACTAGCTCCGAGAATGATGGTTCGAGCAATGGTAGTGATGGTAATACAACTGGGGTATGCAGTCTTTCTTTCTACTCTGAACTTACTAATCTTTCTCGGTTGAAGTTCTTAATTTATAGCAGTCTGTTTTATCACAGGGAGAACAATCTAAGAGGAAAAGAAGACGAGAAAGATCACCAAGCACAGGTATTTTTTCCTGAAAAGAACACAACACAAGTAATTGCAACTACTTAAAAGCTTAATGGCTTCTTGTTCTTGGTAGGTGAAAAACCTTCATCTCAGACCAGTCCTCCCCTTAGAGGTGAAAATGAGAAAGCTGATGTGACCATGGGGACTCCTGTTATGCCCACAGCAATGGATTTTCAAAACTCTGGTGGCATGAACGGTATCCCACAGCCATGGGTATACTATTCTTGCACCTCTCTCAATGAACTCGTTTTATTCTTGGCATTCTCTTTTTGTTTGTTTGTTTATTGGTAGAGTGGTGTGTTTATCTGCAGAATGAAAAAGAGGTTAAACGAGAGAAGAGAAAACAGTCAAACCGAGAATCTGCTCGAAGGTCAAGACTGAGGAAACAGGTGATATTGCTATTAAACTTTAGTAACTAAAGAGGTGGAGGCTAAAAATAATTTCATATTTACTAAATGGGTTTGTGTGTTTGTTCATATAGGCTGAAACTGAACAACTTGCTGTCAAAGTTGACGCACTAGTAGCTGAGAACATGACTTTGAGATCCAAAGTAAGCCAACTAAACGATGAGTCAGAGAAACTACGGCTGGAGAACGAAGCTTTACTGGTAAGTGATAACAGTCTACTCATTATTACCACACATTATGATTATAGGTGTATTGGTCCATAATAACACATAAGTAATTGCTCTCTAGGATCAACTGAAAGCGCAAGCAACTGGGAAAACAGAGAACCTAATCTCTAGAGTTGATAAGAACAACTCCGTATCAGGTGGTAAAAATGTGCAGCATCAACTGTTAAATGCAAGTCCAATAACCGATCCTGTAGCGGCTAGCTAACGGTGATATCTTCTTCTTCTTCTTTCCGGGTTGTGAATGTAACATTAAAAAAAAAAAAAAAAGAGACTTTGTTTTTCTTAGTTTCGTACGTAGAGCTCTCTGCTATCGGTAGCAGAGAAAATTGATGTAATGTAATATCGTTTAAGAGGTTCGGTGTGCGCTGTGACCACTTGATTGATGAAAGTGTAGGTTCTTAGTCATATAAGCGAATGTATTAGAGAGACAAGGGGAGACATATTTTGATGGTCTTTCGTTTCGTAATCGCTTTGTGTATTCTTCTTTAATTAACAAACACCTTTTGTGTGTGAGTTTTTAGATTTTACTTTATTTTGAGATTTTATTACGACGTGCTTCCCTCAACCCGTAAACGTGAGTCGTGACCAACGTGTTTGTTTTGACTTTTGACAGATCTACATATACCAAAATTTTCAGAGATTTGTCACTCTATCTTGTATTCAAATGTATATCCGTTGGTATAATTAATAAAATATCATTGAGCGATTCACATAACAGAGAGCCAATAAAACAGCTCGTCGGTAGAAGAAATTTCAGTAAGTGGCCAAAGTGTCGGGAACAAATCGAATTATTATTGTGTTCGTTTGGTATAGGACAAGATATACAGAAGACTAGTATTGTATTAGACACGAAATTATTGTATTTTTAAATCACAATGAAAGACTTTTCAGAATTCATTTTTGTAATTAATACCTAAACAAATACATGCAAATGAACAGAGAGATCATCTCATAATAACACAAGTTCAAGAACAACCGTCACCACCGGCGACAAAGAAATGGCGGGAGAAACGCTGCTTAAACCGGTTCTTCAAAAACCACCAGGCTACCGTGAGCTCCACTCCCAACCGCAAACTCCACTCGGATCATCATCGTCAACATCATCATCAACAGCGCTTCGACGCCGGCCAAAACATACGATTCCGGCGTCGTTTTATCCGACGAAGAAGAAGCAATGGAGTCGTTGCCGCGTCTTTTGCTGTTGCGTCTGCATCACCGTCGCCATTGTCATCCTCCTGCTTACCCTCGCTGTCTCCGTCTTCTTCCTTTGGTACAGCCCGAGACTTCCCGTCGTACGTCTCGCCTCCTTCCGCGTAAGCACTTTCAACTTTTCCGGTGGAAAATCCAACGACGGTTTGTCGCAGTTGACGGCGGATGCCACGGCGAGGCTTGATTTTAGAAACCCTAACGGAAAGCTACGGTACCATTACGGCGACTCCGACGTGGAGGTGAGTGTAGGAGACGGTGATTTTGAAACGAGCCTCGGGTCAACGAGAGTCAAAGGGTTTATGGAGAAGCCGAGGAACCGGACGGTTGTGATCGTTCCGATCAAAGTGAAGAGACAACAGGTGGATGATCCGACGGTTAAGAGGCTTAGAGCGGAGATGAAGAGTAAGAAGTTGGTGGTGAGAGTAACGGCTAAGACGAAGCTGGGATTGGCTGTGGGAAGGCGTAAGATTGTTACGGTGAGGGTTAGTATCAGTTGCGGTGGCGTTAGACTACGGGAGCTTGATTCAAAGATGAGTAAATGCACCATCAAAATGCTTAAATGGTACGTACCTATCGAATTTAATTAGTATATTAAATCGATTTTAATGTTCATCTTGAAAATGCTAAACTTGTCATGTGTATGGTTTCAATGCAGGATTAAATTGCACTCGTAAGTCATAACGACGAGTAATGATGATTGATGGGATTCATTACGTTAAAGATGTGGCCAAAGCTTTACGAAAGAGGTCACTTTTGTTATTTTTAACGTTTCTTGTATTCACTTTTCAGTTCCATATTTACGATCTATAGGAAAGAATTACTACTAATCAGACATGAGTGATAAGAGTTAATTATTATTCTTCATATATTTGTTTTCGTGTAATGGAAATAGAGAGATACTGTATTATGAAAAGATAGTTCTTTGAATGTTTGAAAAATTCGCACACACAAATCACAAACAAGCCCCCATGAATTTTATTTTGACACGGATACCAATTCATAAAACAAGTACATAATCACGGAATTATTCAACTGAATAGCAAAGTTACCAATAAGAGTTGTAACAATAACTGAATGCGAAAAGACTAGCCCAAACATGTAGTAGCACAAACTGCAGTACCAAATGTAGTTGGCCACTGACTTATTTGATTCAGCAGAAAAGCATAAACCCAATCTATAAGAAGAAGAAAAGAAAAGAAAAGAAAAGAGTTTGGCTAAGCCACTATAGCCTTTATCCTTCCCACCGGATGTTGAAAAGGAGATAAATAAAGCCCCTAAAATTTTTGAACTTCTCTTCTGTCTCCTCTGGCTACAAAAATAGAAGTGTGTTTTCTTGTCGACCCATATTATATCAGATGACTCAGTCTGATATCCTAAACTCCACTCCTAAAACATCTTTCACCATCTCATATGTCACAAAGGCAATCGCAATCGATGGTACAACCTGTAAAGAACATTTTTAACTTTCTTGTTGAGAAAAAATGTTCCATCCATCTTCAAAGAAACACAGAAGAAAATGGGTTTTGGTAAATGAAACAAACCTTCACTGAGTTGGGGACCAAACCCTTGTACAATGCTCCAAAGCCTTCATGACGAACTGTTTTCCTAAATGCATCGACCATACCAGTGTATTCAAGCGATGCCTTGCTTCTCCCTTCGCCTGTAACAACAGAGGAAGCATCTTTCCACCCGACCATTTGCATTCTCCTACGAATCACGTCCAGCGGATAAGCAATTGTTTGACCAACTGTTCCAGCTATTGCACCACAAGTGAGCCTCGTTACAATCGTCAGCTCATTGTTTTCTACTAGACCAAAGGGGTTGTCTTTAACTAGCCAGTCCTTTAGAGACTCATACACCGCAAAGTTCAAACCCACATATGGAACCTGCATTTGTCGGAAAGTTCTCATAAGATGGTAGATTTGTAATATTTCGTCTGGTTAAGAGGAAAAAATACGAGACTTACAACTCCAATCACTGACGGAAGCCAACCACGGTACAAGGCCCGTGGACCTTCCTCTCGCAGGACAGTTGACAAAGCATGGGTAATTCCTCTATATTGATAAGGAGAATTTGCGGTCTGTGCACATATTCAGATTTGCAGAGTTACAAAGATGAGCAATATAAGGGTCTTGCAGATACCAAGTTGGGGGTACGAAAAGTTACCTGTACAGTTAGCCTCCCACGAACCATATCCATTGGGTATGTTGCAGACATGGCTATGATTCCAGCAGTTGCACCAGCTCCAAGCCGTAAAACAGGAGTGAGCTGGGCATTTTCTGCAGAAACGTCATAGAGCTTTTAACCATAGAATCTTATAAACAGATTACTACTATTGCACCATCAATACGAAAGGTTTGTGATGACTCCAAAGGGTTCATTGAGAAACTTAAATTAAAGGCTAAAGCGACAAGTAATACCGTGCACACATTCTTCAACAGGGAATAATAAAAATCGTATGCTGAAATCAATTTACCATTTCCCGTCTGCTGACGATACATGTACAGTATGCCCCTACAAGAAAGCGAGAAAGCATAGATTAGATATTGACATCAAGATAACAAAGTAAAAAGAAGGTTAGAGGTCTTACTTTGAAGCTTGCTCATAGCTGAAAAATTTCACAGCAGAATTTGGAACGATACGAGCACAGTTGGTACCATTTCCTTTGAACAGTCCACGAAGGCCCTCGGTTCTCCAAATATACTTCAGCCCTTGGACTGTCCCACTATACTTAATATTATGCGGATTTTGCACCTACACATATTTACAATTAACAGGATGCTAAGTCACCAGTGATCTACATATTCCAAAACAAAAGCAACCAACAAAAAACAGACCTGAAGTAATATCTTCATCCTTTCCAGAGGTGCAACTGCAGTTCGTGACCTAATAAAGGCACGAACCCCCAATGAGAAATAGAAAAAAAAAAGAAACAAAATTTGCGCATTCAATGTAACAACATAGAGACTGAAAGATAAAGCAGCTAGCTGATATTTATTTAAGATGTCAATCACAAAACTCGGCCTAAACCGAATAAAGTGGCCTCTTTCTCCAACCTATACCTATACGGCTATACCTCTACCTCTACCTCTACCTCTATTTGAATGATTCAACACAGATTTCAATCGCAAGATAAAAAAAGGTAAGTGACTGATCTACTGCACTTATCCTACGCACTCAGGACTCAGCAAACAGATCAACATCAATAAAGTTCTGATATTTCATGTTAACATACGAATAGAGGACAAAATCAATGAGTTTTCAATCCAATTTGACCTTCTCGAATCAATTAGAAAGAACCAACGAACAGTCCTACTCAACATTTCAAAAGATCTTTTCATAGAAATGACAAAAAAAAAAAAAAAAAACAGAAATGAGAGAAACGACTCACACTCCACCAGCGACGCCACCGGCGAAAAGAGACTTGCAGATGCTGAGAACAGCATAGCTAGGAGCTTTGACTCCTTCCCTCGCTAACTTCGCTTCCTCCGCCAGATTAACGATCGTAGATACAGCTGCTGATTCAGTCCTCTTCACATCCTCTGATGCCATCTGATTAAAAATCACCCCAACCCACTTCACTATATAAATCGCCAATCAGTGCAAATACGATTACGATCCCTAAATGATTTCTTCACAAATCTTCGATCTCTCAACGTACGACCAAAACCCTAACAAGAATCTCCAATTTAGAGTGAATCGAGAAGAGAGAGATCAAAAGCACAAATCTAACCCCTTTCTCTCTCTCTTTGTGTCCCGGCGGCGATGATAAAAGCCAAAAGGAACACAACCTACTACTGATTTAGCCTGAACCATCACGACGCCGTTTTAATGGCACCTTTCTGTTGTGGAAAAATTGCTAGCCAACCCTTATTTTTTACCACGTTCTGTAAATTTGCCCGCATACTTAAAGAATTACAGAAAAATCCATCTTTTGATTGAAAAATCTGCACGTCAGTGGTGTGAGTAGACCGTGTGGCGATTGGTAGCCGCCGTCGTTCTGATTCTTTTATCGTGTTTTTAAAAAAAAATTATATACTCAACGTCA
Source organism: Camelina sativa (assembly GCF_030686135.1). Taxonomy (NCBI): domain Eukaryota; kingdom Viridiplantae; phylum Streptophyta; class Magnoliopsida; order Brassicales; family Brassicaceae; genus Camelina; species Camelina sativa. The sequence goes on along the minus strand of NC_141892.1, from coordinate 26,116,763 downwards.
CACAGTTCGTAATGTATCACATAAGTGCTTGCTTAGAAGGTTAAAGATTTAAACTATTATTATACAAACTCGAATTTTATATTTAGGAGGTTGTTAGTGATAGAAGTTCAAGTATTATACACACGAATATAGACAGGACACTCGTATTATTATTATTCAACTGTTAAAGAGAGATAAGTTTGCAAAAAGGAAAAACAGAAAAAAGGAAAGAATTTTGAAGTCAAGGGGTATATGCAAATAAAAATGGTTAGTTTAAGGATTAGTTTGCAAAGTTTACTTAAATGTTGTATATATATCAGCAATTGTTGTTATCCAACGCGCATAACAGAAGCGCGTAAGATATACTCCGTAAACGCCACGTAATGGTGGTACAACTGTTAGTGCCTGATCCCGTTTGGTCAGTATGATCCCGTTTGGTCACTAAAAAGAAGTAACCCTTCGTATCCACACAAATTATGTGCTCATAAATAAATTCAAAAAAGTCAAACTAAATTTCTAATAATTTTAATTTTAAATTATACTTTAGGAATAGTATTGTAGTAATGCAAAAGTTGTTTTTTTTTTCATTTAAAAATGGAAAGAATGACAAAAGATAAATAATTTTCCCCAAACATTTTTATTTTCGCAAGTATAGGAAAGAGACCCTTAACTTAACTTGTCCCAAGATGATATCAGATAATGTATCAAAGTTTATGATTGGAGATGTGCCATCAATCTTGTTTCTTGTCTTTTCATAATTTTGAGGGGCCATACCCGAAATGGAACCATCACCCTTAACGTTAGGTTTCACGGCGTTAACATGAAAATATTTATTAGAAACAAAAGAAATCGATCGACATCGAGTTTTTATGATTTTATTTTCATACACTATCACTACTTTATTGTTGAAAATTACACAAGTGGATGTGTATAAAAGTTGATGTCGGACCACAGTTGGAAAAACAAAAGAGAATCAAATACCGAAAGTCTTGTCGTGGCTAAAATATTCTACTATATGATAAGTCTTGTAGATTACAAATACAATTTAAAAAGTTCGTTCACTCAGCTCATACCCACTTATATATATATATATATATGTCCAATTTAATTATCTTCCGTTTCTAAGCCCATATAATAGGGCTTGATAATGGATCCAACTAATCGGGCCCGTCTATCAAATGAATAACAGGCCTAAACAGCTCGTATAGTTTTAACTCTATAAATCCCAAAAAAAAAAAAGAAGGAAGTCAACATTTAGTTATCCCAAATTGCATATTAGTAGTACTAATCTTAAATGTTCGACAGGTGTTGTGGCAAGTGGACTATAATCTTAAATGTTCGACAGAGGAGAAGACTTTACAGAATTACAGCTGTAGCTTTTGTCACGACTCACGACCCAAAACATTAAAAAAAAAATAGTCAGAAGGCGACCTATATATACACACACTATACGATCAGAGAGATCATTTACACTCGTTCCCGATATGTAAATATCTCTAAACACTAAATTTATACGTTTACGAGGTTGAATTTGTTTATCTGACGTTCAGAAAAACCAGGTTTATATATTTTGGACACTAGCTAGTTTAGTTGTATTTATTTTAACGAGGAAAGTTGTGAATTTTTTTTATTTTTTATTTTAAAAAAGGAGAAGTTTTGAGAGCACGTCTAGTAACAAACAACATGGATACATCAACTCGACGAATTATATGACTTGTTGTGTTATTATTATACTACTAGATATTAAGAACTTGCTTATTGCAGTATTATATATAGTTTCTCATTTGACTAGCTAGTCTGTTTTAATTCGTACAAAACAACACAAGTACGTTAAATTTTTTATCAACTAAAAAAAAGCCAATCTGAACACTTTATGAAAAATGCTTCTCTGCATGAGGTTAAATACTAGGAAGAATATTATCTTGGAATAATAATATTAGGTTGGAAGTTCACATTTATGGAAAATTCTGATAAACTACTACTGAAAGATGTAATTATTTTACTAGTCGGTAAACAGTCACATCTCTATACTATATTTCTAGAGAGATTTCTGAATTAAAAAATAATTAAAAGATTTTGCCCAAAAGAAGAAAAATATTTAAAGGTTTTTTTTAATAATTTGGTAGTCTCCTTATCCTGCCTGAGTCAACGAGACCCGGTCCGCTCTCTCACCCGTACAGTCTAAATTTTACTATCACGCGCTTACGTACGCGCTCCTCAAAAAATTACATAAAACTTATATCATCAAAATCAAAAACTATCCAAATTTGATTTTTTTTTTTGTTTTGCTTCGATCGCGTTTCTTTTAATTTGATCATCTTCTTCCCCTCCTATTTTTTTTTTTTTTATTTTTCAAATTCTCATCATCAAATTATTCTTCTGTCTTTCCCTTAAAGATTCCCGGGAAAGCCAAGGAAAACGCGAGAAAATTACTAATCATTTTCTAAACTTTTTTTTTTTTTTTCAATTAATGATTCTTAAAAACCTTCCAGCTCAAGTTTGGTAGCAAGTAAGCACAAACATTATTGATCTTAACTTTGGAGAAAGAAAAGACTTTAAAAATTTTCCTTCTGAATTTTCAAAAAAAACCCTTTTTTTTTTAAGAAAATTAGTTAAAGATAGAAAGAGAGAGAGATTGATAAGCTTTTGAGTTTTATTGATTCTCGTGTCAATTTATTCTTCCCCACTCCCCACCGGAGAAGTCACCTAACTCGGCGGCGACGACGACAACATTCTTCGAGGTTCGTTTGCCTTTTTTTTGTATTTTGTTACCTCTTTAATCTCTTGATGCTTCGAAAAATCGAATCTTATTCTCTCTGTGGGTGTGCCCACGAACTCAAAATTGTCTTCGGAGTAGACAGAAAGTAAAAGTTTCCTTTTCATCTGATTCAATTGTGTTTCTGGGTATGAATATTTTAATCTGAAGTTGAGGTTTTTGATTTGATTTGCAGTTGAAAGCAAAAACCCTAGAAACCCAGTCTTCTCTTCTGGGTTAATCGGAGAAGCTGATGAGGTCACGAGGTGATGTCTCTGAAGCTGATGGTAGATCAGAAGCTGGCTCTTCAAGAAGCGAAGATGATAATACAGTTCTTAAGGAGAAAACATCAAGTTCGCTAAACGGGTCTCAAAGATCTGGCAAAAGTTTGAGAAATGACGAGCTTGGGGAGCTTAATTACGGTTCAGATTCTTCTGCTAAGAACACGACCAGCAACCCTATTGAGTATACAGAGCAAGAACGAGCTGAGCTACTTAGAAGGTTAGATTCAATCAAAGATCATCTCCTTCGTGGTGGTGGTGGTGGTAATGCAGTTGATAAACCTAAAGAACCAGATCAGAATCAGCCTTTCCTTAGACCAGTTCATCTCCATGGTCCTAATCCTAACCCTGGTCCTTCTTATTACCATCCATATCCAGAGCCAGTTCCGTACCCTGGAATGTATCCTCAAGGTTACCAAGATCCTTATGGGTATAGAAGGCCACCCCCAGTTCCTAATCCAAACTGGTATCCTCCTCCTGGTCATTACCCTAATCAGATGACTCGTCCATATCCTGTTGGTCAATATGTTGAAATTGGTTCTGATATAGTTGAGCCACATTCATACTATCCAGCTACACCAAGTAGGTACGGTGATCTGCCTCCGTATAGTCCTGTTTCTTCTCACCATCGTGGTGAGAAACTTACAACACAGTACAGTGATATGCCTCCGTATAGTCCTGTTTCTTCTTACCATCGTGGCGAGAAACTCATGGCACCTTACAGTCCGCGTGCCAATAACAATTCGAGTTTTCAATCTTCCATGGGTTCTCCAGGTCCTAGAGGTGGTTACGCAAGGTGGCCAAGTGATCTTGATTCCGAAATGGGTGGTGCTTTTGCTCGTGGGTATGTTAAGAAAGCTGTGTCGGATACTGATGCTCGTCGTTGCCATCCTCTTGGTGGTGGTGCTCCTTTCATAGCTTGTCACAGTTGCTTCGAGCTGCTTTACTTGCCTAAGAAGAAGCTTTTGTCTCAGGAAAGGCAACATAAGCTTCAATGCGGTGCTTGTTCTGAAGTTATTAGTTTCACAATCGTTGATAAGAAACTCGTCTTCGCTTCTGGTAATGAGGAAACCAATCTAGTCTCTCGAGAGGTTGAAGATAGAAGCACAACAAACACAGCGGTTGTAGAAAAACTTTCTTCTGTTGATTTCAACAACTCAGGTAGCGATGTTCAGTGTAAGGATGAAGAAGAACCAATACAGAGGAATGATCAGGATACTACGGTAAGCATCCGGTCTGAATCTCAACACTCGGATGATGAAGAGAGATCAAGCATTTCTAGTGATCAACAACAGAAGGAGGTCAAATCTGTTCGTCGGCGAGGTAAAGGCTCCAATGCGTCTGAACCAGCTGCTACTGATAGTGCCAGTCTCCTTGAACTTTTTGAGTATTCTAATGTAAACAGAGCTGCACTCGCTTACGGAATGGCGCAGTTAGGTTATGAAAAACCTGATAAACAAAAAAAGGCTTACATGAAACAGGACTCACTGAAACCGGAATCAGTAGCTACAGAGACAGAGGTTTCTTACAACGGATACTCTAACACAGAGATCTCTGAAGATTCAAGGTACTCAAACGGAAGAGAAGACAACAACAACAGACCAAGAAGCAGAAAGGGTAGTGAGTTCGGGTCAACAGAGACCACAACGAGGTCCTCTGCTGATCTAAATGAAGATGAGATGAAGTCATTAGAGGTTTGGGTAAATGGACATCTTTTACCGGAAGATCTTGTTAGCAGTGCTGAGAAAGTTGCTGGACCAATCCAAGCCGGAAAGTATTGGTAATAATACCATGAACTTTCAACATTCATTGTTTCTCTCTTGTGTTTGATTTTTGCTTGTTTCTGATTCTAATTTATGTCTCTGATTCAGGTATGATTACCGAGCTGGGTTCTGGGGCGTGATGAGTAAACCTTGTCTCGGTATAATACCTGTAAGTCCCTTCACATTGTTCTCTAGAATTGATTATTGTAACGGTGTCATCAAACTGATGAAGAAATGGATGGTTTACTTGTCGTTGTTGTTTTTGCAGCCGTTTATTGAAGAGTTTAGCCATCCAATGCCTGATAACTGCGCTGCAGGAAACACAGACGTGTTTGTGAATGGAAGAGAGCTTCACAAGCGAGATTTCGAGTTACTAGTGGGTCGTGGTCTTCCTAAAGACAAGAACCGTTCTTACATTGTTGATATATCAGGAAGAATCCTTGATGGAGATTCAGGTGAAGAACTTAAGAGCCTTGGCAAATTAGCCCCAACGTAAGCATAATAAACACAGAACACACCAAAGTTAATTTATTTTTTATGTTTTGAGGTTTTTTTTTTTTTTTGGGGTTAAAATGTTTAATTAACTTGAAACAGGATTGAGAAGGTGAAGCATGGATTCGGCATGAGAGTTCCAAGATCATTAGCTACATGAAAGCACCCCCACAAGTAACATCAACACAACCAAAATGACTCTGCCTCTTTGTTTTAATCTTCATATTATTTGTTTGTTATAAGAAAAAAAAAATTGTAAAGTGTGCTTTTTTTATTCACGACAAAGGGTTAGATTTTGATTTAACGATTGCTTTTGTTTTTTTTTTCTTCTAAAATTATCTTTGGGGAAAATGTCTGTAATTTTTCTTTTTGTCGCTGGTCTTGTACTCTTGTTAGTATAGGACGACGTAGACTTTTTTTTTTTTTTTTTAACTCTTCTCCTCACTGGTCAAACTGAGTTGCTCGGAGCTATCAGAACCCGGTTAGGAGGGGGTTATTAGTGTTATGAATATACAAACCGGGTTATCTCGGTGTAAGGTTTGTAATATTTTATTTCCCATTCTTTTTTCTTTTCCTAACTGGTTTGTGATTTTTTGGTCAAGTATACGATATCTTCATGTGTTGGAATGATATAAGTTTGATTATGAACTTTATCTTTTACCTAACTTGTCACCTCTTTTATACTAACTCTTTTGTTTTCACTGATTCGTGATTCGTCCATATGGAGAGTAGTAGTACACTTCCTCGTAGGCTTATTACTGAAGTGGTCCTTCCTTACATGACAAGAGACCGTAGGATCATGGCCCAATATCAATATCAATATAGGGAATCTATTCATAACAGAGCTTCGTGGTCCGTTGGTTTATTTTTCATGTATCGATATTTCTTACAAAAATACAAAAATTATGAGTAAGAACAAAAAGATAACTAACCAGCAGCTAGCATGAGAAAAACGAGTGAGAAAAGATTGTCCAAGGAAGCCCTCTATGCAAAAAAATTATAAGCAAATGAGTGGACTCACTAGAGTGTTTCCCATGTCTTCTCTAATCTTATAGTACTACTAGCTATTGTTAATTCATTCACACTAATACTACCATTATTGACCATTGTAAAACTTCCACCGAAGATTGAAATAGTAATACCATCATCATTCTTTTACCATACAACAATTAAATAAAACTTGTAGTGCTTGCTAAAATAGTAAAATGCCAAGTTCCAAGATTCAAGATTCAAGATTCAAGAAAAGGTTGGTAGGTGTTGTAACGAAGGGCTGAGGAGATACAAAACCAAAGGTTTAAGATAAAAGGTGTGAGGACCAAAAATAGGGCATGTTCTTCTTCACACATAACTCTCAACTTATTCCTAATAATATTTGAATATAAAAATATAAATTAAACAAAAGGACAAGGAAACCATTTTAGAATCTCAAAGCAATTATTTATACAATCTCAAATCCCCTAGCCATATTTTAACTTTCTTTATAGAAAACAAAAATACGTAACCTAGAAAATTATATTAATGTCATTTGTCATGATTTAAATTTAAACTTGCATAATATATATATATATATATATAAGTTATGAGGATCTATATTTTTAAAAATGACCATCTAGATGTATTTTAAGAAGATAATATAAAAAAATTATTTAGAAATGTCAAATGTATGAGTATCCAATATAAATCAATTATGAAAAAATACAATCAAATAAAATAGAGAAATACCCTAAAATAGCATTAAAATAAGTTTTATGGACAATTATAGCACACATTACATAAATTCCCAAAAATAGCATTATTTAACATATTAAAATATTTAAAATATATAAATTTTTAAAATTTTGTTTTTTTAGGTTTGGGTTCTCAGTTTCACATTTAGGGTATAGTTTTAAGTGGTAGGGTTTAGTATTTTGAATTTAGGATTTAATTTAAAAAAATAATTTGTGCTATTTTGGGAATTTTGAATATATTGTGCTAAGTTTGGAAAGAAAACTTATTTTTGTGCTATTTTTGAGAATCTCACAATAAAATATGTTTCTTACAATTACTAAAAATAAATAAAGAAAATATGTTTTTATATTTTCTCTATTTTATAGTTTTTTTTTTTTTGTAAAAAGAAAGTAAATAGAGAAAATAAAAACATCTCTTTCTCTTCTTTCTTTGGTCACAGAACGTTTTCATCTTGCAACCATCTCCCGAGGCCCAAGTATAAAACCATTGAATAGCTTCACCAACTAATTTCACTTGAGTGTTCTTCAATGGAACAGCAATTAACACTTGTATTGCTTGATAGCCCAAAAGGCGCCAAGATTGTAGAAGACACTTGTTATCCTTCTTCTTCTTCTTCTTCTTCTGTTACCTCCTCCTCCTCCACTGATCGTCGTCATCGAACCTTCGTCAAGTTCTTCGTTTACTTGTCTCTAATCGCTCTCGCTTACTATTTCATCATCTCCAGTTTCGCCGTCTCTCCAATTTCCCCGGATACTTCTTCTTCCGCAAACGGTAAAGCAATCATCTTTCTTTGGCAATTTTGGAATTGATTTTGGTAAAAAGATTCCAGACTTTGTCCGATTATGTAGTTTTTGGGCTTCTTGGGTGTTTAATTTAGGAAACCCTAACCTCTAATTAATGGAAATTTCTGAACTTTATCGAATGAAAATTTCTAATTTAGGGTTACTGTGTTGGTGTGTTTACCATTTGTTTGATGAAATGTCTGTGTGAATATTGTTTGTTTGCAGGTTCATCAGAAAAGTGTGATCTTTTCACTGGAGATTGGGTACCGGATCCATCTGGTCCTCTGTACACCAATCTCTCTTGCCACCACATTCAAGATTTTCAGAATTGTCTTTTGAATGGACGGCCAGATGTGAACTATCTCTTTTGGAGATGGAAGCCTCGTGATTGTGATCTTCCTCGGTTCAGCCCATCTCAGTTTCTCGATTCTGTCAAGAACAAATGGTGGGCTTTCATCGGTGATTCCATCGCTCGTAACCATGTCCAGTCTTTCATCTGCATCCTCTCTCAGGTTTATTATATATATATATTCGTTGGCTCTCAGGTTTCCTTAGACTACAAGTAATCAAGAATCTCGATTTAACGGTTGTTTTATTTATTGTCTCAGGTGGAAGAAGTGGAGGAAATCTATCACGATAAGGAGTTCAGATCCAAGATATGGAGATTCCCTTCTCACAACTTCACTCTATCAGTCATTTGGTCTCCTTTCCTTGTCAAATCAGAAACACCAAACAACTCGGATATCCAGCTTTACCTCGACCAGCTCGACCACAAATGGACCGTCCAATACTCTAAATTCGACTACGTTGTCATCTCTGGAGGCAAATGGTTCCTGAAAACCACAATATTCCATGAGAACAACAATATCACAGGCTGCCATTACTGCCAAGGCATAGACAACCTGACCGACCTCGGCTATGATTACTCCTACCGCAAAACCCTTAACCTTCTCCGTGACTTTGTCCTGAACTCAACCCACAAACCGCTTGTTCTGTTCAGAACTACAACGCCTGACCATTTCGAGAATGGGGAGTGGAACACTGGTGGGTATTGCAACAGAACGATGCCGTTTAAAGAAGGTGAGGCGAAAATGAAAACCGTTGATGATGTGATGCGTGATGTTGAGCTTGAGGTGTTTCAGAAATTCGGGAAAGGTTTCGGTTTGGGATCCAACATTAGACTACTAGACACGACTGGAATGTCTCTTCTCCGTCCAGACGGGCATCCTGGACCGTACCGACATCCAAATCCTTTTGCTGGAGTTAAGGATAAGAGCCATGTTCAGAATGATTGTCTGCATTGGTGCTTACCCGGTCCAATTGATTCATGGAATGATGTGATGGTGGAAGCCATGCTTAACCGGGAACGGGAACTATACAATTTAATCGGTTTAAAGTAGTACTCGATGTTGCTTTGCTTTGCTTGCTTGTAGCTAGTTACCGTCTATATATGAAATTTGTAATGGTTCGTTTTAGTAAGAATTCTTTAATATTTAGGATGACTTTCATAAAAACTAAGAAACTGAGATGTCACTTAGACATAGAAGCCTGTGATTATAAAACATCGCATCATCAACCTCACCACGCTTGATGTTTTGATCACTCAAATCTGGTGTGTATATCTCCAATCTTGTGACATCATCTATCATTGATGCCGATATGATTGATCATATGTCAATGCATTTATCTCTTGAACACTTAACGTACCACATAGTAGATTTGACATGGATTCATCATTGCAAGAAACAAAAGGTAGGACAAACAAGAGAGAGATATATAGTCTCACCTTGCCAATGGATATATATGTAAGTTTGGTAAAACCTCTACTCCCCAAATTGAAATATTTATAAGAAGTCAACTCTATGGCAGAAGGAGCGACACTCATGCCTGACTAAACCAAAGCCCTACTCACAAATAGTATAAATTGTGTTCAAATTAAAGTCGAAATCCTTATAAACGTAATCATGATGCAAGATTTGACTAGTACGTACTTTGAAAACAAATTGGCAAGTATCACCGAATGAAAATAACATTAGGGGAGAGTTCTCAAAAACTCATATCGTCATCACATAAAAGGTTCAGTCATAAAGCATTGCAAATTTTTTTAAGTTACAAACATGGGAAGCAAAAGAGAAAGGGACAAGCGAAGGGAGGCCTAAGCCCTTAAGGGGAGGCTTCGCTTTTCATGACGGGCTTCTTAGTCTTCTTCTTCTTAGTCATCTTCTTCAAAACGTCGCGGAGGTGGAGTCTAGTGAGGTGAAAACATGAAGATAAATGAGCTATACGTACAGCAACCAACAACAAACACAGAGAGATAGAGAAATTAAATGAAGGTGATAATCATTGGCTCCAAAGGAGCGATGTGGGAAGCGGAGACCAGGAACAACAATACAACCCGGATAATCATCGTTACTGGGATTGCGAGGATACACCATTATCGCTGAGACGAGATAAAAAAAAAAAAAAAAAAAAAATCAAAGCCTACAAAGCAATTCCGGTGTGCAAAGAATAAAGTGAATCGATATAACAGATCGTATCAACTAACCAATTTGTATTCTCTCAACCGAAAATAGAATATCAGCAAGTAACGCGATATTCCTAAGAAATCTGAAATTTACCTTTTTTACCTGATCGAGAGAGAGAGAATGATTTTTTTAGGTTTTCGTTATTGCATAGGAAACCCGTCCCGAAAAGACAAGTGATAGGGTAAAAACCCAGTGGGTATCCTTAAAATTTTAAGCCCACAAGCCCATGTTTTGTATATTTTTTTTTTTTAAAAAGAACAATGCTTGAAAGTTTTAAATAATAAATAGAAAATATTGCATCCTAACACACTTTTTAAAAAGTATTTCTCATTTGACACACTTTCTACTATTTGGTTCTCTATGTTTATTAACTATCTTATCCTCTCACTATAACTTTATTTACAACAATGCCATCAAACTATAAATTTCTCTCTAGTTACCAATTCACATGTTTCTTTTTTCATTCTCTTCTCTCTTTTTCATTGTTTAAATAAATATATAATTTTATCTAGTTGGAAAGTGTAGGCACAAAAATATCTAATTTTTGTTAGAGAAAAGCAAAAAAAAATTCTAGATGAAATAAACAAAATGGTGCATTATGTCATACAAATCATGAACATGTGGACATGTTTAGATGTATAATTCTAGTTAACACTTGGTTAGAGAGTTTTTACAATAAAAATATTTCTCTTAAGCTCAAAGGATTGAGGCGCGGATTCTAAGTGTTTCTAGCACAAAAATCAGTAATATAATTTCTAAATTTTTCTTTACCAGTTAAGAACAACATCAAAAATTTGGAAATTTTATAAATAATCTCATACAAGAAGTCAAAAATTTGGCCTAATTTAAAGTTCAGGATTTAAAAGTTGGGGTAGGTCAATTTCATGTTTTCTAGTAAAAAATCTTTAGATTTGACTACATTTGTTAAAATTGCTATGGAATTAAATTTACGATTTAAAATTTAGGATTTATGGTTTAGTATAAGTTTCATGCTTAGGTTATTAGGGGATATGATGAGTTTATTTTTTTTTGATATTTAACAATGACTACTTCACCAAAACAAAAGTAATTTTTAGTGGACGTGTATAACTTATCGTCCATGTGGACTTGATTTTATAGACATGAAATATTCAACTCGTTTGATAGTTAACCATGACTACTTTATCAAACCACAGATTTTTTAATTAATTAGGCATTCATATGTTTTTTTCTCTGATCATCCAAAAATAAGTATTCATCTATGTATGTTAACCATCTACATAATAGTGAACAACATCAATGAATTTGGAAATTTATAAAGAATATAATACAAGAAGTAAAAAATTTGACATAATTTAAGGTTTAAGGTTTACTGGTTGGGGTAGGTCAATTTCATGTTTTCTAGTAAAAGATCTTCAGATTTGGCTACATTTGTTAAAATTGCTGTGAAATTAAATTTATGATTATGGTTTATGATCTAAAGTTATCTAAAGTTTAGGATTTAAGCTTTATGGTTTAGACTTTAGGTTTTATGATTTAAGGTTAGGGTTTAGGGTTTAAGGTTGAGGGTTTAGAGTTTAGGGTTTAGAGGTTTAGGGTTTAGGGTTTAGGGTTTAGGATTTGAGGTTTAGTATATGATATAATGAACAGCTTCATATGCTTAGATTTTTAGGGGATATGATGAGCTTAAAATTGTTTGATAGTTAACAATGACTACTTCACCAAAACACAAGTAGTTTTTAGTTGACATGTATAACTCATCCATGTGGACTTGATTTTATGGACATGAAAGATTAAAATCGATTGATAGTTAACCATGACTACTTTACCAAACCAGAAGTTGTTTGATTAATTAGGTATTCATATTGTTTTTTGTCTGGTCATCCAAAAATAAGTATCCATCTATGCATGTTAACCATCCACATAATCGCGAACAACATCAATAAATTTAGAAATTTATAAATAATGTAATGCAAGTAGTCAAAAATTTGGCCTAATTTAACGTTAAGGATGACTATCATAAAAACTAAGAAACTGAGATATCACTTCTAATTGATCAATGAATTTACAAACATAATCAATATATAGGTTAAAAAAATTGAAACAATTAAAACAAAAAGAGACATAAGCCTGTGAGTATAAAACATCCCATCATCAACATTGATTACTCAAATCTAGTGTGTATATCTCCAATCTTGTGACATCATCTATCATTGATGCCAATATGATTTATCATATGTTAAAGCATTTCTCTTGAACACATAACTTTTCATATACCAAACCATGTGGTTGTGACATGTTTTTGATCTTGAACTTCCACGCTTTGGACGGTTTTTCTTCGATCATCTGCTGATATAAATGGTGGCCTCTAAAAAGCATTATGTCGAACAATTTTGTGTCCAAAATGATTGGTCGTGAACTTTGTTGCATGTTTACCACTCTTTAATCGAAGAATTGGAGAAGATCGTTGATGAAGACATGTTTACCTTCAACACCTTCTAGCATATATAATTTACTGGAATCACATATGGGCTTTCGTGGGTTGATGGCATGGATAGCTTTTGGTGATTACTTAATGCCACTAAAATATCTCTTCACCCATATTTCGAAGGTATTAAGAGATTCTGCAATATATTATCATATATATCCAATTAGGTTTAAAGATTCAGCAGACACAAAAGAGTAACTATATAAAAAAAATCAGAAATATTATTTACCTTCACTTATAACACAAAGCTTCATCGAAGCACCGTGGTAATGATCATCAAAAAAATTTCAGTGCGTACATGGAGGGTATTCATGTCTTCATTACAAAGGGAGACCTTGTTACCTTGCACAAGAAAAGTGATTTTTTTTGCAAAATGGATGATGTAAATATATTGTTAGGGTGGGGCAAACAGTAAAACATGTTATGCCATATTACTACATACCATTTGTGAATCTATTGAATGAGTGGTCATTTATGGATGTATGGCATTTGAGTTGATGGAGACGATGAGCATTTGTACATCCTTCGCACCTTCAAACTCTGGAATGATATTTACAAACATCATCAAAAAATTTAGCATTGACAAAGGTTAAGATAAATGAATAAAGTTAGTGTAAATAACATGAATCAACAATAAAAATTTCTCGGCTCATCCAGTAGGATTCAGGAGGGGTGTGATAAAAAACTTAGAGGACAAACACAATCAAAAGTCAAAACAACCTTACATATGACATAATATGAACGTAAATTCGGTAATTTCAGCAAGTTTTGGAAGATATCGAAACAAATAATGCATGCTTTTAATAACATTCTTTAATTTGTTGTCTAGTATTGATCATATATTAATTTGACTGATTGGTAGCTATAACAACTATGTATACCATTTGTTCATTATTATTTAACTCGTCAAAATCTATATATAAAACAAAATTATTAAAATATATCTGTTTTAAAGTTGTATTGATATGACAGCTTTATCGACTTGGTCCCTTTGATTAATATAATATCAATATGAAAAAAAAGAAAAGAACAATTTTTGAGTTCACTCCTAACGTGAACCCCTTAGTTTTGTTCACTTCTCTTTGTTTTAGCCAATGAGAATCTGACATATAATAATACATTTAAGAACTTATTCATTCACTTCCTTAAGAACTTATTCATTCATCTGTATATATTATTATAAAATTAAAAACTTAAACCGCTTATTTATAAATTCAAACCAATATATAATTTCATTATAATTGTAAAATCTAAACCCTAACCATCTCATTTATAAATCCAAACCAACATATAATTTCATTCTAATTATAAAATCTAAACCCTAACCATCTCATTTGTAAATCCAAATCGACATATAATTTCGTTCTAATTGTAAAATCTAAACCCTAACCATCTCATTTGTAAACCCAAAACCGACATGTAATTTTGTTTTAGTTCTAAAATCTAAATCCTAACCACTTCATTTGTAAATCCAAACCGACATATAATTTCGTTTTAATCGTAAAATCTAAACCCTAACCCCTTCATTTATAAAACCAAACCGATATATAATTTTGTTTGAATTGTAAAATCTAAACTCTAATCACCTTATTTGTAAACCCAAACTGATAAATCATTTCATTATAATTGTAAAATCTAAGCCAAACCAATATTTAACTTTCCTTAAAAAAATATTTAGAATTTGTTTTCTTAATCTGCTTTGCTTTTTAATTTAGTTTTGATTTATTTTTTTAAATAAGATAATGTATAGAAGATTATGATTGGTTGTAAAGGAAGAAGTAAATAAGAAGGTTCATCCTAGAATTGAACCTAAATATTTTTCAAAAAAAAAAAAAACTTGTTCAAAAGGACAACATTAATAAAATAAAATAAAATCGTCAAATTCCAACCACTTATCACTCTCCTTTAGGTGATTATAGTTAAGCTTGACAATATTCACAAGTGGAATTGACAAAAGAGATAATAATATATATATATATATATATATATATAAATAATATTAATGAGTTACTAGGTTTTTTTGGTTGATTATGATTTAGCGGGACATATTCAATTTTAGTAAAATCATTACAAAAATGATGGGCTATGAGATAAATCCCACTTTCACCTTTTTTCACTCAAACAAATGCTAAAGTCTAATCTATCGATGAATGATTGTATTGCCTTTTTATCCTCCCCCACGATGACCCAAAATATTTCAAGAAGTCAAATTTTTATATTTTCTTTTTCTGTATAGAATACAAATGTCTGAATAAATAAAAAGAAAAAGAAAATCTTTATAAAGAAATAATAGTATTGGTATTTTTTTAGAGAACAATAATAATAGCAACATAAAAAAAGGAGAGAGAAAAAAAAAATTGTTGTAGTGAAGAAACCTGAAGAAAAAATCATTGCGGAAGCATTACGTTTGCATATCATCACATAATCTCACACGTGCGCTCAATACATTTCACACGCACAAATATTTTGACCCACAATTACAAAAAAGGCTGGTCATCCACCAATTTCCCTAACCTCCCTCTCCAATAATTGAACATCTTTTATTTAATCTTTTGGCAGCCAATATTATAGTGATGTATATATATATATATATATATATATATTTTGGTTTCATTCCCAATATCTTTTTTTTCTTAAATTTATGAATATTTCCACAGTTAGTTTACAATGAAAATCAAGAATATTTCCATAGTTTTTTAAAAAAAAAATTGTATGTAAATAAATTTCTAACCAAAAACTGTTTTACAATGAAAGTGACATTTAAACCGTTTTTAACAATGAATATTCCCAAGGTTAATGATATATTTTTTATATATATTAACATGTAAAATTAAAAAAGTGATCAAAATGATATATATATATATATATATATATTAGTTAATTTAAAAGGTTGCCAAGTATAACATGGTCTCCACAAGGAACATTATACAAAACACTAAAAAATAAATAAATAAATAGAAGTTTTTCTAGCTACAAAAATGATACACACAAGCTCTCTAGTCTATATAAAGCCATTAACTCGATACCTCACAAATTACAAAGTAAAAAAGGAGATAATAATCACAAACTACAAAAAGAAAGAAGAAAGAAAAAGAAAAAAGAAAAAATAGTAAATTCTTGAATCTTTTGCATCAATGGAAGAATCAAAAGCGCCTCACGTTGTGATCATACCGAGTCCTGGAATGGGTCACCTCATCCCACTCACTGAGTTTGCTAAAAGACTTGTTCACCATCACGGCTTCAACGTGACCTTCATCGTCGGTGGCGAAGGTCCACCGTCAAAAGCTCAGAGAACCGTCCTCGGGTCTCTTCCTTCTTCAATCTCCTCCGTCTTTCTCCCTCCCGTCGATCTCACCGATGTCCCATCCTCGGCTGGCATCGAAACTCGGATCTCCCTCACCGTGACTCGTTCAAACCCGGAGCTCCGGAAACATTTTGACTCGTTCGCGGCGGAAGGTCGTTTACCGAAGGCGCTCGTCGTCGATTTGTTCGGTACGGATGCTTTCGACGTCGCCTCGGAGTTCCACGTGTCACCGTACATCTTCTACCCTTCAACCGCCAACGTTTTGTCGTTTTTTCTCCATTTGCCTAAACTAGACGAAACGGTGTCGTGCGAGTTCAGGGAGTTAACCGAACCGGTTAAGCTCCCTGGTTGTGTTCCGCTGGCCGGTAAAGATTTACTTGACCCGGTCCAAGACCGGAAAATCGATGCATACAAATGGCTTCTCCATAACACCAAGAGGTACAAAGAAGCCGAAGGGATTCTTGTGAATAGTTTCATCGAGCTTGAGCCAAAGGCTATAAAGGCCTTGCAAGAACCGGGTCTTGATAAACCACCTGTTTATCCGGTTGGACCGTTGGTAAACATCGGTAAGCATGAGACTAAACAAACCGAAGAGTGCGAGTGTTTAACGTGGTTGGATAACCAACCGCTCGGTTCGGTTCTGTATGTGTCCTTTGGTAGTGGCGGTACACTCACACGTGAGCAGCTCAATGAGCTTGCGCTCGGTCTTGCAGATAGTGAGCAACGGTTTCTTTGGGTCATACGAACTCCGAGTGGGGATGCTAATTCTTCGTATTTTGACTCACATAGCCAAAACGATCCGTTGTCATTTTTACCACCCGGGTTCTTGGAGCGGACCAAAGACAGAGGTTTTGTGATTCCTTCTTGGGCTCCACAAACTCAAGTCTTAGCCCATCCATCAACGGGCGGGTTTTTGACTCATTGTGGATGGAACTCGACTCTAGAGAGTGTAGTAAGCGGTATTCCGCTTATAGCATGGCCATTATACGCAGAGCAGAAGATGAATGCGGTTTTGTTAACCGAAGATATCCGTGCGGCACTTAGGGCGCGTGCCGGGGAAGATGGGGTAGTGAGAAGAGAAGAGGTGGCTAGAGTGGTAAAAGGATTGATGGAAGGTGAAGAAGGTAAAGGAGTGAGGAACAAGATGAAAGAATTGAAGGAAGGAGCTTCTAGGGTGTTGAAGGATGATGGATCTTCTACGAAAGCACTTAGTCTTGTGGCGTTAAAGTGGAAAGCCAACAACAAACAGTTAGAGCAAAATGGCAACCACTAAATATTTTATGCCTAATATGGTTTGTATAACCAAAGATGGGATTTGTGCAATTGTGTTTTTGTGTACGTATGTTATTACTTTTCGTTGCTTTTGTCTCAACTTTTCTTTGTAAATGTTTTTTTGGCTTTTGATTAAGTGATGGTAAGTAAGTTTTAGATGCGCAATATTGTTCAAGAATATCGTCAATATTTTATAATTAATTTTGTTTTAAAACTATTAACCAACAAAGAATAATCTCTTTTCAATATATTCACACGTTGTACCATTTGGTTGAATTTGTAGTAGACGGGTTAGTTGAAATCTGAAGTACATGGTTAGATAATATACATTTTTTTCACTATATGGTAATCATGATTTGTGACAAATGTGATGAAGTACTTGGAATATAACTGACAGGAGAATGACTGAATATTGTGTGTATATATATTTTTTCCAAATGTAATTTAGTTTTTTTTAATGGCTAATAAATAAACCGTTTGTTTAAGTTCTAAACAGTCATATCGCTAGCTCATCAGTAAGAGACATATATCCAGAGCCGTCGTAGAGAATTACTAGGTCACGATCTCAAAAAACATTTTTAGGCCTAAAACAAAAATTAATGAAAACACAAATAAGTAAGTGTTTTGACTTTTGAGGGTCAAACTCATGACATCTTAGACTCTCTTCCACTGCTTACACGACTAGGCTAAAAGAACTTTCTATGAAATAAGGCCGATTATAGATCTATATAATTTTCAGCCGCAAACTGATGCTTCATCAGCTTGTGTCTTGGACCGGCTATATGTCAACGATTTTGTTTGTTTGTTAACTGAGAGACAACGGTTTTGATCTTATTAAAAGCATATATCAAAACTCTTTCTAATCTCCAAGAGTCATCAGGTCAGATATGCGTTACAGTATATCATCAAAAACGTCTGTTTCGTGATGAGGCAGGAAACATCTTGAACCAACTTGAACAAAGATAAGACAGATTTGTTCTTGGCAGGAGTGAACCAACTTGAAACCGATAGAATTACTACTATTGATTTCAGGTCTGGTTCATTACCCATCCGATATCTCGGACTACCTCTGATGCATAGGAGGCTCCTAATAACAGAGTACACGCCCCTCATTGACAAGATAACAGCCACTTTCTCTAGTTGGTCAGCCCGAACGTTATCATACGCAGGAAGAAAGGAGCTAATATCCACTGTTATTTTTGGCACCATCAACTTCTGGGCTACTGCCGTCATCCTCCCCAAAGGTTGCTTGCGGACTATTGAACAACTCTGTGCTAGCTTTTTGTGGATAGGAGATATCACCAAAAAAGCCACTGCAAAGGTAGCATGGAAGACAATATGTCTTCCTAAAGAGGAAGGGGGTTTGGGGTTTCGCCGTTTAGGTACGTGGAATAAAACTCTCTGCCTGAAGCTTATTTGGAGACTTTTTTCTGCGCCGGATTCTCTTTGGGCAAGGTGGATAAGGAACAACAAGATAAAGAATGAAGTTTTTTGGTTAATAGATGAGAAGAAGCAACATTCTTGGACTTGGAAAGCTTTGCTGCACCTTCGAACCCTTGCCAATCGTTTCCTGCTCTGTGAGGTGAAAAATGGCAAGATGATAAGCTTCTGGTTCGATAGATGGACTCCATTTGGTCAACTCATTGAGTTTCTCGGTCCATCAGGACCGTCACGTACTGGTATCCTGCTGAACAGTACTGTGTCCTCTGCGTGTTCTCCAAGTGGTTGGCTTCTGCGCCTAGCAAGGTCTCCTCAGGCGGAGCAACTTCATATTCATCTTACAACAATCGACCTCCCATCCTTATCCTCTGACCGAGACATTTTCCTGTGGTGCACAAGACGTCCGAGTCTTTTACCATAAAGCGAACCTGGGAAGCTCTAAGGGAGAGACATGACCCACAACCTTGGACAAAGCAAGTCTGGTTCAAGGGTGCGATGCCTAGACATGCGTTCATGATGTGGCTCACTCACTTAAATCGTCTCCCTTTGAAAACGAGGTTGGCTTCATGGGGTATGCAAATATACAATGTCTGTTGTATATGCGGTCTCTACCCGGAGTCCCGAGACCACCTATTTCTCAACTGTGACCTTAGTGAAGAGTTCTGGTTGGAGACAACAAGAAGATTGGGCTACAATGCTTTTGTGTTCCACACTTGGGATGCTTTCGTTTTGTGGATAGATCTATCGGACCAAACCTCTACACTCACCCTGAGAAGGCTAGTCTCACAAGCAGTTTGCTATGCTATCTGGTCAGAAAGGAACAATCGGCTCCACAACAACATCACAACTCCATCGCATATACTGTTTAAGGCGCTGGACAGACAAATCAGGGATGCGATTCTAGCAAAGAGTCAAAGGAAGAATTTTAAAAATCTATTGCGTGACTGGCTGAGATTTGCATAAATTTTGATTCATCTCAATCTTAAGATAGGCCTTGTTTTTTATTCTTTTTTGGCAAGCTCTATCTTACTTGTATCAAACCGTGTTGTATTCAGTACAAACTATTTTCATTAATGAAAATTCACATTTTTGCAAAAAAAAAAAAAAAAAAAACATTTTAAAGAGATAAAAACCAAACTACGTGGATGAAGAAAAAGAAAATATGTATGTGGACTGGACTGTGGAGTAGGAGTAGGAGTAGGTGAAATAGCATTAACGACAAACAAAAATTGCAAATATGCGTGGGGCCTGAAGACGGCATGTCGTTTTACAAGTCATAAAACGACGTCCATTTTTTTTTTCTTTTTTCTTTTGAAGTAGGTTTGGTGATTTGGCCACATTCAACGTGTCAAGTGTTTTACGCAGTGAGAATATCCACATTTTTTACAACTAATAAAAAGCTTCTAGAATGAAAATCCTATTTATTAACACATCTGACGTCCTATTGTGTATCAAAATCCTATTTATCAACTTAATTATTCAATTTGGACCTAGCTTATTAGCCATTTCGCTTAGCCTTCCTTTTTTTGTTAGAAGAAGTCCAACATTGTATTCTCCTCTTGGAAAGCCCAAGCATTCGTAGAGTAATAAGTAAATGGTTTATTATTAAATATTTGGGATTAAAGATAGGCTTTTTTTATTTATTACAGAGTTGGTAAATGAAAATAAAATGGAAACAATTAGTAGAAACTAGAGAGGATCACTTTTCAGTTTTCATGACCCAAAACCTCTCAATTTCTTCAGCTGTTCTTCCTGGGATCCTTCCAGCTATCAGTTCCCACCTTTTCTCCAAAATATAGGAAAAAAAAGACAAAAATTAAACTTTTTAGTGTTGAATAAACTGTTTTGCTACAAATTATTCATTAGTTAATTAACTGTTCAATTTAAATGCCAAACCTGTCACCGACAAGCTTATGCATTCTACAGACCAAATCTTCTTCTTCTTGATTCATGTTCACAATTTCCCACTCAAGACTACTCACTTCTGTGTCATGCCATCACCAAAATTCACATTTCTCAAAATATATAGAATTAATGTTCTTTTGAACAAAAGAAAGAAATAAAGCAACGACGTTTATATATGTTTTCAGCTTACCTTCAGAAGAAGAAGTGACAATGGAGTTGGTCTTGGCTTGCTTCGTCCTGCGATGATTATCCATATATATAAAACGGCACCGAACTACAAAGAAAGAAGAAGAAGAAGAAGAAGAAGAGAATAAGTGATAGAGAGAGAGAGAGAAGAGAGTGATCGTTCGTTTTTTTTCTGAAGGGTTTGAACACGAACCATCCTTTCTATTTATAGCAACGAAATCAAGTAACCAAGGGGTTTGGTCGGTTTCTATATGTTAAAAGAATCTTATTACTAATTACTAAATTGGTTTTGTTGTTCTCATTAATTGATTTGTTATTGTTAGTAGTAGTAGTAGTATCTTGCAAGTTGCAAGTTGCAACTTGCAAGCAAATAATAAAAACCACAAGCACCCGTGAATTCATTTACTACTCCATTGTGATTCCTTGGAACATAGGTTGAATAAATAAATTTGATACACCCGCCCGTTAACTAATTAAGATCATTAATAAGCAACATATCAGATTTAATTAAGTCAAAAGGTCTTCTAGTGTATTATTATTATTAGTTCGGTTCATTAAATCAAGTGATCAATGAAAAGCTCCATATGTTTTTTTTTCTTTGTGAAATTCGCCTGAGAAATTTGAAATATATTTTAGAAAAAACACATATCTAGCATTTTGGAATTGACTATATATAATATCGAAACAGTCTTTTATCACAAAATAGTATGTAAAATTTACATGTTGTTAAAAAAAAAAACCCCTCTGTACAATTGTTTGGTATGGCAAAAGTCGATCATATCACGTATTCACGTTCTGTTTTCTATCAGAATCCCATAATAAGACGACAGTGAACTCTGAACTGTACTACATCGAACAAATAAGGTATACTAACTCAACCCACTCTTACTGCTCACTTCTTGGAAATCAAATGAAGAAAAAAAAAATCATTAAATTTAAGGGAAATAATACTATAATGCAACTACAGTTAACTCAACGCACTCTTACTGTTCAAATTCTTTGAAACAAAATGAAACAAAAAAAGGATTCATTAAATTCAATACTATAATGCAACTACAGTTAAAAGTAGTAGTGTCACAATGTCACTCATATATACACAATTAACTTATTAAGGAACATGACCACATTTATAATAATGTTTTCTCACACAAAATTGATTACGGCAATGAGAGAATATATTGTTAGCACTGAAAAAAGTGTAAGTTGAAAGTTTGCTAGGCTGAGGAGATTAAATACAGTTTTTGCATCGAGGATATTCCCTTTTATTCCCTTCGTGGACTTTATAATACTATAAATTTGTATATAGGTCTTCTTCTTCTTATTCTTCTTCTTCTATACATCTATGATCCCCCTCTAACCGTATATATGAAAAAAGTAGTTAGATAATATATGTAGGCAATTGAATAAACCGAACCAATAAAGCAGTTGTAACGAACACACGACATGTGGCTTATTGTAAGGACCACCACCTTATTTAAATTTATTGTTTTGGGCTTAAAGTAAAGCCAAATTTTAGGACCAGTTTTGCATGATCGACGACGAAGTATCATTCCAACCCCATTCTCGTCATTGGTATTTCGTACACTCATTTACTTTTGTTGTCATGGAGGACCTATCTTTAAATCTCAAAAAAAAAAAAAAAAAAAAACATGATTGGCCTTGTTTTAATTGATGTATATTCTTTTCTTATTGTCTACCGCTTCTATTGATGGTATTAAATGTCCAAGTTATAATTAAACGTGAATTAAAATGATGGAGAAAAAATGAGTTTAGTGACACAAATTCGTTGAGAAAAAAAAACAATCACAAACAGAATACATTTGAATTTATGATTGTGTTTTATAGACGTACTAGAGGACATTATATTGCTTTTGTATATGATGATACGGATCCAACCAAACAATATGCAATATGGGTTGAACTAAAACCATTCCAAGCAATTAAATACTCAAATCTTTATTATAGATGGTATGGCCATTGTTTTATGATTTTTCGAGGACCAATTAACTGGTTCTGAACACACTTGTGGAGGAAAAGTCATGGTTGCTAGTCCAATCGGCATCCCAAAACGAATGAATTATAAACGTTTATCATTCATTGTGAAGAATGATACCGTGTGCTAGGAAGATAACAAAGTCTGTATATGTTTAGTGGCTTGTCAATGGATATCCGTTGGACAATGCATAACTTGTGATGACTTACATTTTTGTTAAATGTTTAGTTAGTCGGCTATAGACATTCGATCAACTAGCTAGCTAGGGATCGATTACAGATAGTGTCGATATATTTGTGTTGTACTTATCGTCCTAGTGTGATAAGGTTTCGGTTCCGATATATTAGCACATTGAGCTTATCATGTATTGAGTCCCTCATGTATAAATACCATATTATGGTTAATCAATAAAGCAAGTCATTTTGATATATAATTCTACATAGTATCAGAGCTAAATTTTTAACAAAATATTTGTCTTGTTCTAAAAATGTCGATAGTTTCGGCTTCTCTTGCGTGCCAAGAAAACGATGTCAACCACCGGAGAACAGCTGTCTAGTTTGTCCGGAGTTCTTGTCTCAACGTCGTCGTCAACGACGGTGTCACCATACACTCTGTCCAGCTCCGACAACCCGGGTACGGTGATCTTCTCTGTTCTGTTGAACGGAGAAAATTACAATGAGTGGTCTGAAGAGATGTTGAATGTTCTCCAAGCCAAGCGAAAAACTGGTTTCATTGATGGGTCTATCACGAAACCTCCAAACGACGATCCTACCTTCGACGATTAGAAGACGGTGAATTCAATGATTGTAGGTTCGATTCGAGCCTCGATCGAGCCCAAGGTGAAATCAACTGTTACGTTTATCTCCGATGCTAATCTTTTGTGGGATGAACTACGACAAAGGTTTTCAGTCAGTAACAACGTTTGTGTTCATCAGATAAAGGCTCAGCTTGCCTCATGCCGTCAAGAGGGACAAGCGATGATTGACTATTATGGCAAGCTGTGTAATCTTTGGGATGAGCTGAAAAATTATCAAACAAGTGTAGTATGTACTCATGGTTCACTCATGTCTGCACTAGTCAAAGAACGAGACGATGAAAAGTTACATCAATTTGTCATGGGACTCGACGAGTCACGTTTTGGTGGGATTTGTACAAGTCTGATTAATATGGATCCACTCCCGTCTCTTGGCGTTGCCTACTCCAAAGTAATACGTGAAGAACAAAGACTTGCTTCTTCACGACATCAAGAACAATGGCAGGAGGCTGTGGGTTTTGTCGCACGTCGCGAGTTGGTCTCTCCATCCGTAGCCGCTAGGAATCAATCTGTGAATCATGTGGAGTCCTCTATTGTCAGGTCTCGTCCCATGCTGTGCTCACACTGTGGTCGTACGGGACATGAAAAGAAGGACTGTTGGTCTCTAATTGGTTTCCCTGACTGGTGGACGGATCGTAATGGTGTCGGTCGCGGCTCTGGTGGTCATGGTCGCGGTGGTCGAGGCGCTGGACGTGGCAGAGGGAAGATAGCTGTGGCACATGCAACAAGTTCCAATCCTTCATCGCTTCCAGAATTCACACCAGGCCAATTTCGTGCCCTGTCTCAACTGCTTCAAGAAAGACCCTCTACTAACAGTTCTGATAAGTTATCTGGTAAGCCAAAGTTTGGCGATGTTATTCTTAATACAGAGGCTTCCCATCATATGACTGGGAACCTTAATCTCTTGACTAATGTTGGTCCTATATCACCTTGTTCTGTGGGTTTTGCGGATGGTAGCAAAACAATGGCCTTAAGTATGGGAGAATTTCCTCTTTCTGATAAAATTTCCTTGACTAATGTTCTCTATGTCCCAACCTTGAACTGCACTTTGATCTCTGACAATAAAATTGTGAAGCAAACTAAGTGCATGACCACCTTTACTGATACTATCTGTGTTTTGCAGGACCATTTTTCGAGGACTTTGATTGGAAGAGGTGAAGAGCGTGATGGGGTTTACTATCTGACGGATGTTGCAACTGCAAAGATTCACACAGTTAATGTCTCTTCTGATCAAGCTTTGTGGCATCAACGGTTGGGTCATCCAAGTTTTTCGGTGCTTTCGGTTTTGCCTATGGTTTCTGTTTCTGGTTCTTCTAATAGCTCTTTGTCTTGTGACGTGTGTTTTCGAGCTAAGCAAACTAGAGAAGTTTTTCCTAATAGTATCAATAAAACTTCAGAATGTTTTTCTTTAATTCATTGTGAGGTGTGGGGACCGTATCGTGTTCCTTCTTCTTGCGGTGCAATTTATTTCTTGACCATTGTTGATGATTTCTCAAGATCAGTATGGACATATCTATTGCTTGAGAAATCGGAAGTGCGTACGGTTCTTACTAATTTTCTAGCTTACACCGGAAAACAGTTTGGCAAGACAGTTAAGACAGTTCGTAGACAATGGGACAGAATTTATGTGTCTTTCCTCCTATTTCTGGCAGCAAGGCATTGTTCATTAAACCTCTTGTGTCGGTACTCCGCAGCAAAATGGACGTGTTAAGCGAAAACACCGACACATACTTAATGTTGCCCGTGCGTTGTTATTTCAGGCAAGCTTACCGATTAAGTTTTTGGGGGAGGATGTTATGACCACTGCATATTTTATTAATCGCACTCCCACGCCTCTCCATAACAATCATTCACCATACAAAGTACTCCATGGCACCAAACCTGCTTATGATCAGTTGCGTGTCTTTGGCTCGGCTTGCTACACACATCGGTTATCTCATGACAAGAACAAGTTTGGTTCTCGAAGTCGTCTTTGTGTGTTTGTTGGTTATCCTTTTGGCCAAAAAGGTTGGAAGGTTTTTGATATGGAGGAAAACAAGTTTCTAATTTCACGTGATGTGATTTTTCGAGAGGATGTGTTTCCTTTTGCGAAGAAAATTACAAAAGTGTCCTCTTCTCCGGCTCTTTCCGCTCCTCTCTTGACTGATTCTGATTGGTGTCTCCCTATGGTTGTACCAGACAGGGGGAGTTCTGTGACTCCTACTCCTGTTGCGTGTGAAGATCATTGTGACTCCTCTGTTTTGCCATCAAATGTGCTGGTTGCTTCTTCACCAAACAAGCCGGTTGTGGAGCCTGTCGTTCCTTCTGTTTCACCTGGTGCCTCGGGTCCACCTCTGGCAGTTCCAGAGTCGTTTGCTCCAGGTTCTTGTGTTGTCCCCACACCGATGGTTCCGGTTTCTGCACCATCGCCTGCAGTTGCTCAACCACCGCCTCGTCCTGGCAAGCGTCAAGTTCGACAGTCAGTCCGTCTCAAGGATTATGTGTTGTATAACACTACTGCTGATATCGATACCCATCACGCTCTTTCTTCCTCTGTTTCTCAGTCCTCATCTTTGGTCCAAGGTATTTCTTTTTCCCCTCTGACGGATTATATACCAGATGCTTTCTTTTCTGCAGGTCATCTTGCCTATTTGGCTGTCATATCAGCTGCTCCTGAACCTCGAAATTTCAAAGAAGCGGTACGTATTAAAGTTTGGAACGATGCAATGACTACATAGGTGGATGCTCTTGAATTCAAGAAAACATGGGATGTTACGGATCTTCCCCCTGGCAAGGTTGCAATTAACTCTCAATGGGTGTACAAGACTAAGTATCGGGCTGATGGTTCTCTCGAACGTTACAAGGCTCGTCTCATTATATGCGGGAATAAACAGGTTGAAGGGGAAGACTATCATGAAACGTTTGCTCCTGTTGTGAAAATGACCACTATACGTACCCTTCTCCAGCTTGTTGCTGCAAATAATTGGGAGGTGTTTCAGATGGATGTTAATAACGCCTTCCTTCATGGTGATCTTGAGGAGGAGGTTTATATGAAATTACCACCGGGTTTCCGACACTCTCATCCTGGCAAGGTTTGTCATCTAAAGAATTCATTGTATGGACTGAAACAGGCTCCTCGGTGTTGGTTCAAGAAGCTTTCTGATGCGTTGCTTCGTTTTGGTTTCAAGCAGGCATATGATGATTATTCTCTTTTCTCCTATACTCGTGAAAACATTGAAAAATCAGGGTGTTGATCTATGTTGATGATCTTGTTATTTGTGGCAATGATGGCTATATGGTGCAAAAGTTTAAAGACTACTTAGGGAAATGTTTCTCTATGAAGGATTTGGGGAGATTGAAATATTTTCTCCGCATCGAGGTGTCTCGTGGGTCGGAAGGTATCTTCTTGTCTCAACGCAAGTATGCGTTATTTATTGTTGCTGATTCTGGCAGTCTTGCTTCTCGTCCTATCGTCACTCCGCTCGAGAAGAATCACCATTTGGCCGATGATGATGGTCCGTTGTTAATTGATCCAACTTGTTATCGCCGTTTGGTTGGACGATTGTTGTATCTTCTTCATACACGGCCTGAATTGAGTTACTCGGTTCATGTTCTGTCTCAGTTTATGCAACATCTGCGGGAGGCTCATTGGAGTGCAGCTTTGCGTGTGGTGCAGTTTTTGAAGGGTTCGCCGGGACAAGGGATCCTTCTTAAGGCTGACTCTGATTTGTCTCTTACAGTGTATTGCGACTCGGACTGGTCGTCTTGTCCCATCACTCGTCGGTCCATTAGTACATTTGCTATGCTTCTTGGTGGTTCCCCGATAGTTTGGAAAACCAAGAAACTGAAGACTGTCTCTCATTCTTCCGCTGAAGCAGAGTATCGTGCCATGTCCGTCGCTCTTCGTGAGATTCAATGGCTTCGTAAGTTGTTAAAAGAGTTAGGTATCAAACAGTGTCAGCCTGCTCAATTGTTTTGTGACAATAAGGTTGCTCTGCATATCACACAGAATCCCGTGTTCCATGAGCGTACAAAGCATATCGAAAATGATTGTCATGCAGTCCGTGATGCTATCCGTGATGGTGTTTTTGTTACACAGCATGTTTCGTCCCGTGAACAGCTTGCTGACATTTTAACGAAAGCTCTCGGCCATCCACAATTTCTCTACGTCATGTCCAGGTTAGGTGTTCAAGACCCTCACTCTCCAACCTGAGGGGGAGTATTACGGATAGTGTCGATATATTTGTGTTATACTTATCGTCCTAGTGTGATAAGGTTTAGGTTCCGATATATTAGCATATTATCTTATCATGTATTGAGTTCCTCATATATAAATACCACATTATGGTTAATCAATAAAACAAGTCACTTTGATATCTAATTCTACAGGATCCATTTTTTTTTTCTTCTTCTTCTAAACATTAAAGAAAACAAGTTGACCAAAAAGAAAAACATTAGAAAAAACAAGAACCGGGGGCTGGTCAGTTCAAACACTTTTTGGATGCCGATTAAGGCATAACACTTTTTATAAAGAAAACATCGATTCCACAAAATAGGTGGTTTATGCTAAGTATATATCAAACTTTTCATTAGGCCTTTCTAACCTTTTTGTTTCAAGGGGAATCCGAAATCAAGAGGAATAAATGAGATCTTTCCAACAAAGAAGGTCCACACATATCACACAAGATATCTGCAAATTTCTCTAGGAACTTTTATATCGTCAGACAAAAACCCCCTTCAACACCTTTGGATCCTCTCAGAAGCTTTTGATTGATTGAAGGCCCCTTAATATTCGTTTGTAACTCGTGCGATGACCGACACTTATTTGAACTTACACTCAATGGCGGTATAAAGGGTAAGAAAAAACACAGAGTCCACTTATCTCAGATTCGACACAAGGCAGCATCTAAGTTCCGGAGAAAAGTTAAAAGAGAAAAAAGAACAAGTTACAAGATTCGACCAATTTTGTTCTTCTGTTTGCAGGAGGTAAAACCAGAATATGTAAAAAGAGAGACTGCTTATTTTGATTTTGATTTTTTTCAGGGCTGCGATGGCATCGGAGAAGATGGAGGCTTCAGGTCAGGGTACTGCAAAAGAGTGAAAAACACACACATCAGATTTAATAAACTATAACAAAAACCCATGTCAGAACTAGTAAAGCATAAAGCTACTTGTTCAAGAATCAAGAGAGATCCTAATAATAACAATTAACCGCTTAAAAGTTTCTTCCTTTTTCCACCAAAAAGAGCCTCCTTATGAGAGGTAGAAACATTACCGATGCATATGGAGAGAGAGGTCTTGAATGAGGTTTTGGTTTGGCTTCTGTTTCAGTTGGTTCTGTTATTACTTGTGCAGCTGCGGCTTCAACCGCTGGCGCTGGCGCTGGCTTTGGCTCTGGCTCAGGTACTGGTTTATCTACGGTGGTGGCTGCAGCTGCTTCTGCTACTGGTTTATCTACGGTGGTATTTGTAGCTGTTTCTGCTACTGGCTCAGGTACTGGTTTATCGACAGTGGTGGTTGTAGCTGTAGCTGTAGGTGCTTCTGCTGCTACTGCTGCTGGTGCAGGAAGAGCTTTGCTGCTTGTTGATGGAGGAAGAAGAGCCTTTCCTATTTCCTGTTTTTCAATGTTGTATTATTTAGAGAATGGGTTTTGTAACTAATGGAGATATGTATGTAAATGAATTACCTTTAACTCATCAACAAGTTCTTTAGGGGCAACCTTTGTGTTCAAGAACTCATCCACCTGTTTTAGAGTTTGCTTTCGGTCCTGTAGAGGATATAGAAAAGAAACATCAAAACATCACCAAATGCGATAAGTACATTCAAACTGAATCAGCAGTGAATCTTGATAAAAGAAAAGGATGGGAAGAACTTGCCTCAGCAAATAAAAGTTTCTTGCCCGCAAGCTGAACAAGTGCAGCTGAACCTAGTAGTTGGAGTATGGTTTCAATCTGTAAGGATGATGATAGAGATAAGATTAATTCCGGAACTTTCTGGAGACAAGAAGATGAAGAAAGAAGGATAACACAGAAAAACTAACCTCTGTAAATGCAAAAACACTTACTCCAGCAGCAGCAGCTACTCCAAGAGCGACAGACACACCATCAGAACTCTCCTGTAAATTCTGCTAAATCACTTTCCGATGTTTGTTGCAGAAACTTATATTAAATGTACGTAAAATTGGATACTCACACCAAATACACCGCTGATGCTATCCGTCAAACTGCTCAAATCAAGACTGAGAGTCTTCTTTGGCTCTATCCAAGGCAAGCCGCTATTCTGCAAACCAGAAAAATAATGACAAATGTGAATAAGTTGAATCAAAAGGATTTTTCGAAGGAAACAATGTGGGATAAGAGGAAGAGGGACACACACCACCCAGCCTCTAGGTCCTTCTGCACCATCTTTAATCGCGTAAGCAGTTTTGAATCCATTAAGAGCTACTAGTTCCGCAACAAGCTCAGAATTTCCATCATACCTGGCTTTCCATTCAAAGAGTTAGACGGCATTAACAACAATGTGTGAAATCTAAAATGCTTTTCAATTTCTCTCCAACTGCAACATTGTATCAGATTTACAATAACAGTTATGATTATCACAACTCAAGTTTGAATATTCTTCCAGAAAGCAAACAAATACAGGTTCAAAGAGCATGAAGGACTGATTGCCTGAGACTATAATTCAGTTGATCAGACAATATTAAGAAGCTAATCAATGTAACTATAAGCCTCAATATCCAAACTTTCAATGATTGTTTAAGATTCAAGAGCCTTACTTGTCCAGAATGTACAATGTGGTGTTCTCAGGATCTTTAAACTTCAAAGAAAGCTTCTTCAAGAAACCAGGCTTGTCTTCTCCGTTATAAACAGTAGAAACTGTTTTTTTACCCAAACCCTTAATGTTAGGACTGCCCACTTGTCTGAGATCAGCAGTGGCTCTTATGTCAAGCAACTGAGCATTATCATCAGTACCCAACCTGGTATAAGCATTCTTAGCAGACTCAACTCCCCAAGCTTTAGGCTTTTTGTTCAAAACCTGAGACAGAACAAACGGAACAGCCAATGCAGCAACTCCACCGGCAATAACCAGAGGATTGTCTGTGACGAAATTGGATATCCCTTCAATCAGACCATCCGAATCAAATGATGAAGAAGTGGTCGTAGATTGTTGCAGAGCCTCCTCGTACGTCAGGGATTTAGCAGGAGCTGTTGCACTGCTTAGAACAGAGGTCAGAAGAGCCAATCCACCATTGAATCTCCTCAAGAAGCTTTCTTGGGAGATTGGTTGCGGTGATTTTTGAGGAAAGAGGTTAGGGAGCGTGAAGGGCTTTCGGGGTTCTGATCTTTTCTCGGATAGAACCGACATAGGGCTAAAGGTAGCGGTTTTCAGAGCCTCCATGTCTCTCTCTCCTTCTATACCAAAAATTGCCCTCTCCGTATCATCAAACTTTGAAGAAGAAAAAGTGGAAGAAAGTGTCAAGACAAGGCATTGAGCTGTTTCTAGTAAGCTGACGTGGACTGTGTAATCAATCCTAGCCACGGCTAGCTTGACACGTGGCATATTCGGATGAGATACCTCTTGATCATGTTTTGGTGTGAGAGGAGAGCGAAGTGACCTTACTTAGTCCCAAATTGTAAGTCAAATGTGTGGCCACAGAAAATCGAAGATGCTTCAGTAGAAGCCTCTTAAAATTTACCAAAACGCCCTTTATCCAGAACAAAAGTAATATAGGGTAAGCTAACTACAAAAGGACGGTTCCTCAGCATTTGATTTAAGTAAGGGAAGAAGAAAAAAGTAAAACATTATGAAAACAGAACATGATGTAACGTAAGGAACTTACAATAGATCAAAGAAATAATCTAAACCTTGTCCGATTTCCCAGATTGAAATGCCAATACCCCAGAGACGAGCATTCTCAAGCCGTAGAAGGATTGACATCAATGTAGGATAGAAAACAGCATGCTTGATGTTCTTATTATCTCTATACATGAAAAGATGCTCACCGCTCTCTTTATCCCAGTGCCAAGTTGGCTTATGTTTCTGGAGTAATGTGAGGTAATCCCTTCCGGTGATTGCTCCTCCGCCTCCTGAATCTTGCTCAAAAGAATACAGTTTATTCAGTTAGTTTTGAGAGAAAGGCGGGAAGAGAACAAGCTGCTTAATTAAACTTGGATGGTTCATGTACATACCTCCAGAGATTACAAAGTCGTTGCCGTAAAAGTTGATACCAAGAAGAACCTTTCTGGCTAGGGTTGAGTCTATATTGTTTGATGAACCAAGTAGGAGCTTGAGGGTTAAATCTATCCACTTGACAGGAGCATTGGGGCCAGGATTCTGGGGATTTGAGAAATCATAGGTCATAAGAGAGAATCCATCAACCGAATCTTTTAAGAACTGAAGATCTTCTGGCCCAAAATCGTACATTTGCAGCTTCTCTGAACGAGGGGGACCAACCACATACATGAACTGCATATGTTGCTGGTTATTTCTTGGAGAGTTCGTTGAGTGAAGGGCTTCTCCAAGTTGTTTTACGAATTGTAGTGCCTAGAGAATTTATTAAAAAAATTGCTGCATATGATGACACTATGTATTATGCGAAACCAAAAATCGAAAGCTGTCTGAAGGAGATGACAGGGCATACCATTTTCCGCTTATCCGGGTCCTGCAAAACGCCATAAGCTGCCCACCTTGACCAAGACTCAAACACGATACCATCATATTCCATTTCTCTAGAGTTCAAGGCAAACATGATGACAACGGAGTGTTAAAATTAACAAGATCTATGTAAAGACTGTCTACTATTCAGAACATGACTTTTACAGGAATTTAGACTATTGGGAGAGCCTTACCTGCACTCTGTGACAATAAGACTGATAGCTTTCTCCCTTAGTTTCTTTTTCTTAAGCATCTCACTAGGAATTGCTTTTAGAACAAATCTTGGTAATATCTACAATTCAGACAATCAAAGAAGGAAAAACAAATTAAGTATCAGCAATTTCCGGGTACAGATCTCATCTCTGGCTAATACCAAGAAGGAAAGAAAAAGGGTGTATTTGTTAAACTACCAGCGCATTTCCTCTTGAACGAAGCTCTTGGATCCATCCCTTATCAGCATTATGTCTCCCTTCCAAAACCAACCCAGATCCTTGGCTACTAGAAACAGGAACCGAGAATATCAATACCATTATCTGAAGATAAAATGCAACCACTTACAACTCATTAAAACCATGTAAACGGTTATACATACCTCTTCAGGTCGTACCACACTGGTGATAAATGTGTAAACTTTGAGTTAAACATCTTTGCCATATCATAGCCTTTAGAGTTCCTGCAAAGCATTTTTTTTAGCATATGGATCCAATCCGTGCTGCAACAATCTCAAATCTAAAAACTTTTTCAATGAAACCTACCATGGAGTTATGTAAGCTAACACTGGGTAATCATAGTGCCTAGTTGTTGAATTCTCTGAGGCCTTAGAGTGTTCCTGAAACAAATTATGAACATTCATCCTAAAGTTTTCAGCTTTTTTTTTTTTCAATGGATTCCAACAATTAACGAAACACATGGAACTCACAGTGAGGATTTCTTGGAAACTAATATTAGTTTTAACGATTCCTCTGTGACGTATCGATGTTTCCGTTTGTATGACTCGATCAGCGAATTTGACTTTGTACACGACAATCGAAACGGCGGGAATCAGGATGAAGAAGATCACGAAAATGGCGATGAGGCTCCTATCTGAATCCGGTTCTTCGACTTGTGAGAGTGACTCTTCACCGTCCTTCTGCCGTTTTAAACTCTCCGCCGCCGACGAACGTCGCTTCCTCGCCATCGAGTCCTTCTCACCAGTGAAGAAGAAACAGAGACTGAAACGACATCGTTTTGAGTCTAAGCGAACTTGTTTTTTATTTTGTCTAATTCCATTTTTACCCCTGCTTCTGGTAAAGTATTACGTTCGAGACCTATAAGAAGATATCAGAGAGATGCATCACTCTGGCAAAAAGAGGGTTTTATGATTTTATCGTTAAACCCCAAATCCAAATCTTCGCAACCAGAAGCAGATTCACCTGTTTCTAGATTGAACCGAAGCGATAAGGTTAGTCTTTTCTCAATTCGAATTTCTTATATTTTGTTCCTCGTAGAAGACTTGAAAATTTCAACATTTCTTAAATTTACAGGCTTTTGAGTTTCACAAATGGAGCCAAAGCTCCTGCTTTCTGCACATGAACCCTTTTTTGTCTCTTGCAACTCTCCATTCAATGAAAAACCTAATCTTTCTGTCAAATCCCGTTTGCCCATATCCACAATTCGAGCTGCGAGGTCTCAGTTTATGGGGGAAGGTTTGATTTTGGGGAACAAATATGGGTTTTGGACTGCTTCGAGGAAGACCCGTGTCGTTGTTGAGCCTGTGAGAGCTGCTGTGAAGAGAAGGAAAGAGCTTACTTTTGATAACGTTGTTCAAAGGGACAAGAAACTTAAACTAGTGTTGAACATTAGGAAGATTCTTGTGAGTCAACCTGATAGGATGATGTCTCTTAGGGGTTTAGGTAAGTACAGGAGAGATTTGGGTTTGAAGAAACGTCGTCGGTTTATAGCTCTGCTTAGGAAGTATCCTGGTGTGTTTGAGATAGTTGAAGAAGGAGCATATTCACTGAGGTTCAAGATGACAGCAGAGGCTGAAAGGCTCTATCTTGAGGAAATGAGGATTAGGAATGAGCTTGAAGATGTATTAGTTGTTAAGTTGAGGAAATTGGTGATGATGTCAATCGATAAGAGGATATTATTGGAGAAAATTTCTCATTTGAGGACTGATTTAGGGCTTCCTTTAGAGTTCCGCGACACTATTTGTCAGCGTTACCCGCAATATTTTCGTGTGGTTCCTACCCCTAGAGGTCCGGCTTTAGAGTTGACTCACTGGGATCCTGAGCTTGCAGTGTCAGCTGCTGAGTTATCTGAGGAGGATAATAGGACTAGAGAAACAGAAGAAAGGAATTTGATTATTGATAGGCCTCCTAAGTTCAATAGGGTTAAGCTTCCAAGGGGTCTCAATCTTACAAAGAGTGAGACGAGAAAGATATCTCAGTTCCGTGACATGCCGTATATATCTCCTTACAAGGATTTCTCCCACTTGAGGTCGGGAACACTCGAGAAAGAAAAGCATGCTTGTGGTGTTATTCATGAGCTATTGAGCTTAACGACTGAGAAAAGAACGTTGGTGGATCACTTGACTCATTTCCGTGAGGAATTCAGATTCTCGCAACAACTAAGAGGAATGGTTATAAGGCACCCTGATCTCTTCTATGTGTCTTTAAAAGGGGAAAGAGATTCAGTTTTCTTAAGAGAAGCTTACAGGAACTCTGAGTTAATCGATAAAGATCCTTTAACTCTTGTGAAAGAAAAGATGCGTGCACTTGTTTCTGTACCAAGATTCCCAAGGAGAGGAGGTCCCAGGAAAGACGAAGAAGGAAGAGACGAACAGGTAGATGGAAGCGATGCAGAGGGTGAGGAAGAAGAAGAAGAAAGTGATGCTGAAGAATGGTCTGATGTTGATAATTACTTGGAAGGTGCGGATGGTGGCAATGATGATGATTGGACTGATGACGAAGGAGAAGAAGATGTGCCTCCTAACTTTGATGATGATGATGATGATGATGATAAAGAAGATAGCACGAAGGTTCCTTCAAGTAGAAGATCAAGTAGTCCTAGAAAGAAGGAAGAGAAAGTACTCACTCCTGTGTTCCCTGATGGCACTCCAAGAGAAAAGTGGTAAGAGGTCATTACAGATTAGTTCCATGGGAAAATGTTTAATCCTCTTGAAGAAAAGAACAAGTTTATGTATGTTGTTGCTTTTGTTGTAAGAATACTTGAGAATGATGTTAATCTTTTCTCAACCTTTTTGTAGTGCTTAGTTGAGTAATTTTGTTTTCTTCTGCAGTGATATGAATCTTTAAAACATATAAAACGCTGCGTTTTTGAGTTTCCTTCTTAGTGATTTAAAACTGATGAGTCTCTCTCTTATCCGGAAACTGTGAAGTGAAAAAAAAAATGGAGAACCTTTCTTCTGTTACTTGCCGCCATCGTTACAGCTCCTTGTTTCTTCATCAGCCACAGCGAAGATATTTTACTAATCATTCTTCGGCTTGTTGTTCACTGGACATCAAGCATGCGTCTTTTGAATCTACCCCAATCTCAAAATCTCTGGAACCGTCGTCTTCAAGTTGGGATTTTCATCCGTTGAAGGAGCTCAATGGATGCACAAATCTGGTTTCTGTTAAAGCTACTCATGCTCGGACGATGAAGTTTCTTAATCGCTTCGAATTGGAGTTCATCGCCAAGTGCTTGATCACTCGTTACCTTGAATTCGGAGAATTTGGGTACGCTAGTTCTGTATTCTTCATGGGTTTCCCGAGGATTCAAGTTTCATGGAGGGATTTGTTAGAAGAGATGGAGCATTACGGAGTAGAGAAGTATAAGGTTTTAGAGGAATTTGTTCAGCTACAGAACAAAGGAGTTAAATTTGATGGAGTAGTTCTCGCAATGGTTTTGAGAATTTGTGCTGTGCTAATGTATCGGCTACTTGGTTTTACTATCCATGGAGGTTTGATAAAGAGAGGACTTGAATGTTCAGACACACGAGTGGTTTCTGCGTTGATGGGTTTCTATGGGAGATGTGTGAGTTTGGATTTTGCTAACAAGGTATTCGATGAAATGCCTAAAAGAGATGATCTTGTCTGGAACGAGATCGTAATGGTAAACTTACGGAGTGGGAATTGGGAAATGGCTGTGAGATTTTTCAGAGAGATGCAGTTTTCAGGTCCAAAAGCTTATGATAGTACAATGGTTAAGCTTTTGCAGGTTTGCAGCAACAAAGAAGGTTTTGAAGAAGGGAGACAGATTCATGGGTTTGTTCTGAGACTTGGGTTTGATTCAAACGTCTCAATATGTAACTCCTTGATTATCATGTACTCTAGGAATGGAAAGCTTGAATCATCTAGAGAAGTTTTTAATTCGATGAAGGAACGAAATTTATCTTCGTGGAACTCGGTTGTATCGAGTTCTACGAAATTTGGTTATGTAGATGATGCTATGGGTCTCCTAGACGAAATGGAGACATGTGGTCTGAAACCAGATATAGTGACATGGAACTCTCTTTTGTCTGGTTACGCTTCTAAAGGCTTATCCAGAAATGCCATTGGGATATTAAAGAGACTGCAAATTGCTGGTCTGAAGCCAAACACGAGCTCAATAAGTAGTCTTCTTCAAGCTGTTGCTGAACCAGGGCTTCTTAAACTTGGAAAAGCGATTCACGGATATGTAATAAGAAATCAGCTTTGGTACGATGTATATGTAAAAACCACATTGGTCGACATGTATATAAAAACTGACTGCTTGCCTTACGCCCGGATTGTTTTTGATATGATGGATGGGAAGAACATTGTTGGTTGGAATTCACTCATCTCGGGACATTCGTACGCTGGTCTGCTAAAAGATGCTGAAGCTTTGATGAGTGGAATGGAGAAGGAAGGGATCAAACCTGATGCTGTTACTTGGAACAGTCTGGTCTTTGGGTATGCGACTTGGGGAAAAACAGAGAAAGCTTTGGCTGTGATAGGGAAGATGAAGGAGAACGGTGTGATGCCCAACGTGCTATCATGGACAGCCATTTTGTCGGGATGTTCCAAAAACGGAAACTTCAGGAATGCTCTCAAAGTTTTCATTAAAATGCAGAAAGAAGGTGTCAGTCCGAACGCAGCCACTATATCCTGCTTGCTTAGGATATTAGGTTGCTTAAGTCTACTACAGAGTGGCAAAGAGGTTCACAGCTTCTGTTTGAGGAACAATTTGATCTGCGATGCATATGTTGCAACAGCACTAGTAGATATGTATGCAAAATCAGCGGATCTGCAAAGCGCGACTGAAGTTTTCTACGGCATTAAGAACAAACCGCTAGCTTCTTGGAACTGTATGATCATGGGTTATGCCATGTTTGGGCGGGGTGAAGAAGGGATTGCTGTTTTCACTGCAATGCTTGAAGCGGGCATGGAACCGGATGCCATAACCTTCACCTCTGTGTTATCTGTCTGTAAGAACTCGGGTCTTGTCCGTGAAGGGTGGAAATACTTTGATCTTATGAGTTCTCAGTATGGTGTTATCCCGACTATCGAACACTGCACTTGCATGGTTGATATGCTCGGGAGGTCGGGTTATCTTGATGAAGCCTGGGATTTCATTCAAACAATGCCATTAAAACCAGACGCAACTATTTGGGGTGCATTTCTTTCATCTTGTAAAATCCACAGAGACCTAGAACTCGCTGAAGCTGCGTGGAAGAGGCTACAAGTGCTGGAACCACACAATCCAGCTAACTACATGATGATGATAAACTTGTACAGTAATGAGAACAGATGGGAAGATGTTGAACACATACGGAACTCGATGAGGGTTCATAGGGTGAGAATCCAGGCTCTGTGGAGTTGGATTCAGATAGATCACACGGTCCAAGTATTCTATGCAGAAGGAAAAGCACATCCTGATGAAGGAGAGATATACTTTGAACTGTACAAATTAGTTTCTGAGATGAAGAAATTAGGTTATGTGCCAGACACAAGCTGTATGCACCAAGACGTAAGTGAATCAGAGAAAGAGAAGCTGCTAATGGGACATACAGAGAAGTTAGCAATGACCTATGGCCTCATCAAGCAGAAAGGCAAAGCTCCTATAAGAGTGGTCAAAAACACAAATATATGTTCGGATTGCCACACTGTAGCCAAATACATGTCGGTCTTGAGAAACCGTGAAATTGTTTTACAAGAGGGGGCTCGAGTTCATCATTTCAGAAACGGAAAATGTTCCTGCAACGACTCTTGGTGATAGTATAGATACACTAGCTCTGTTATTTCTTACAAATGGTGCGTAAATACAGACACCGCCAACAGACAACAGACAACAAATGACATCAAAACATTTACCACATGCTCGAAAATGGCCTATGGAGGTGATCTGAACAAAGAAGCGAGACCACATGTGCTACTATATATGTGACCAGACTACCGAATCTCGTAGTGGTAGATTCTAAATACACTGAATCTTTTCTTCCCTTCACTGAGTTTGTAAGTGCGACAGATGGAGCCATATCTTCAAAGGTTGCTGTATGATTCTTCTCTCCGTATCTTCAATGGTTACTGTATGATGTATCCGTTGGAAATATTTTCAGCAGCCAATCTTTCAGAGACACCAGCCAAGGATTTGAGGTTACACTTTATGAGTGATTCCACAAAGTAACATGTGTCATCTTTAGTGTTGCCTTGAGGAACATCCACCACAAAAGATTCAATCACCATAGTTCCTGACCTCCCATCGATCATCTGAGGATGTACAGTCAAGATCGAAGAGTAGTTCTGTTCGGAAAAGAATCATTATAAGAAACTTAAAATGTTTCTGAATATGTAAAAAGCAATGAGATTTTGGGGATGGGGATGTATTCACCTTAAGTCTGTGATCACCACCAATGATGTTGATACCGAGGATATGTTCTTTATCATCAAGCTGCTCCAATCTCTCGGTACTAGTGGTCGCAGGAAGACCAGATCTGACATCTACTTCTCTGAGACTACCGATTTCAGGATCACCATGAACAGTACATCTGCTTATAAATGGTTTGTATTTCTGCGGCTGATCAAATCTCCGCACAAGTGACCAAACCTGAGTCATTTATATACACCATCGTTTAGCTTTAAAGACTAAGAGATACGAACAAGTAAACTGAAATCGGAACCCTACTACATCCGGAGAATGGAAACAAACTATAAAAGAAAACCTCTGAAATATACAGACAAAAAAAGAAAGATCGGGAAAGGCTAAAACAGAGGGAGGGTGAGAGAATAGAAGAGAGCGTACGAGATGAACAGGAGCTTTAATGTACTTGACGAGAATAGAGGTACACTGGTCCTCTCTGCAGTGGTGACGATGATGCAACCGTAAGGACTGCGCCGTCACGAGAGCTCCATACATCTCTGAATCGTCGTCTCCTCCGATGATCTCCATCTCTCTATTCTTCTTTCCCTTTTGAGGAATCTATCTGGTCTGGATGGGAATGGATAAAATAGAAACAAATAGGGTCAGCAAAGCTTTGATTTTTTTTTTTTTGTTTTTGGGTTGGTTGGTTAGGCAAAAAAATCAACGAACCCCACCGACAAATATTAATTCCACCAACGGATTTACGATAAACCGACAAAATCCTTAAATAGACTTACGTGTCATTTTTTTATTGGTTATTGTCGTCTAACTTTTTGGATTAGCTATTGACTTTAAGCACGTGTATATCTCTCTATCTTCCCAATTTATTATGACACCAATGATGTTGTATTATTATTATTATTATCATCTTCTCTAAAAACTAAAAGTAGATTGAAAGAAGAATCTTTTGAGAATCTTATTTGTAAGGACTATAACTGATGTCAGCATGAGATCATAATAAAAAGCACAGTCACACAACGTATAAAAGAAATTGATGTCATGTCACCATAACAAAATCACAGGCAAAAAAAGCTATATTATATAACCGAGTCAAATCAACCAGAGCCGATTCTATACACTCTTGAAAAAGCTATTTATGATTGAAAGTTGAAACAATTAGCCAGCAAAAGAGAATGAAACTCTGTGTGTTATTGCGACTGCTTCTACCAATTTTACACGTCCCACGACACTGTCCTCATCACCGCAAACGCCTTGGCCATATTTGCTTTAGCCGTCTCCATCGTGTACTCTGCTTCTTGCACCATCTCAGCCGCCATAGTCGCCGTTTCTTCAGCCTTGATCGCCATAGCCGCCATTTTTTTCACCATTGTTTCAATCTCTGCCACCATTTTAACCGCTCTTTCCGCTGCGCCCTTGGCGTCATCATTCATCACCGATGCCTTCCTCAACATCTCTGACACCTCCTTCACCATAGCTACAGATAAAATCACCAACAAGCGTTTCTTTTTTTGTAAGAGTGGGGTTTTTTAGTTTTAAAAGATTGGCAAAAACAGAGAATTACTAACCTCTGGCTTTCTCACGCTCTTCCTCTATTCGTTCCTCGACCTCCACGGCTATGCTGAAAACCCCAAGTGTTGGCTCGTTACACACAAAACAATTAATGTTCTCAGTGTGATGCTGGATCATGAAACAAACAACAAGGGAGAAACTCTGTTTTCAGAAGTTCAGCCAAACCAGTCAAAGATGTTGTAAAGAAAACATTAGTTACCATAAGAGCACACTTCTCGC
Organism: Camelina sativa; assembly: GCF_030686135.1. Classification (NCBI taxonomy): domain Eukaryota; kingdom Viridiplantae; phylum Streptophyta; class Magnoliopsida; order Brassicales; family Brassicaceae; genus Camelina; species Camelina sativa. The sequence continues at coordinate 26,075,833 of NC_141892.1, read as the reverse complement.
AGAAGTAATGTTGGCAATTGGTGACAACAGGATCAAAGAATGGGTTTTTGCAAATGGAACAATCTAAGGGCAATGCATCATTCTCTTCCTCTGTTGGCTCAAAGTCAGTATAAAGATCAAGCTTCCTCGATGTTTGTTTCTCGTCCTTCTTCTTTAGGTTATCTAGTCTGGAGCTTTCGTTTTTGGAGCCTCCATCTTCGTCTGCATCAAGATCAAGCTTCCTCGATGTTTGTTTCTTGTCCTTCTTCTCTAGGTTCTCTAGCCTGGAGCTTTCGTTTTTGGAACCTCCAACTTCGTCTGCATCAAGAATTCTTCTCTTTGAGTTCTTAGTCATGTCACCGTCTCGAGACTTTGAATCTGACATATTCTAGAACAGAATGAACGAGTCTGAAAATACCAAATACGCATCAGGATTAGTACTTCTGAACCAAAAAATATACGGATTCTAATTTCGATCAGACTTTGATGAGTCAAAAAAATTCACAACAATCACTAAGAGATCTTCTTACCAAACTCGTTTTGATCAAAAGCAACCAAGAAACGCCAAACGTATACGCTAGTTTCGAGAAAGAAGGAAGAGAGAGATGGAGGACATGTGAATAAAGAACGCCAAGAGAGAGAGAGAGATAACTAACCTTTACCTGCAGAAGCTTACGCCCACCGACGGAGAACACTGACGACGTCTTCCGATTGCGAGAGCTTACTACTACTATGAGGAGAAGAAGAACTGTTATAACAACAACAAAAAAAAAAAAAAAGGGGACACTGGAGAGTTTTAGTTAAAGCCGGTAGGTACGATTTGAATAACGAATTGGGCTTAATAGGCTTTTAATAGGATAATAAGCCCATTAAATGTTTTCGACTCACACCTAGTTTGACTTTTCAAATTCGAAAAATGTTTTTTTTTTTTTTTTTTTTTTTCAAAATTCTCCCTCTTTTGTCCTATTGTAAAATGCTCACAATTTCGAAGAAACTACCATGAGAGAGTCTCCATTAACCAGCGTCATACCAACCTTGACGCTTGACGCTTGACGCTTGACGAAGACGTATTTTGACTCCGCCATTAAAATTTCAGAGAATTTTCCAAAATTTGTTTGTAAGTTCACCGGAAAACTCAAAACTAATATATCGCCGCCGCTGATCAGTTACTTCAAACGTCGCTCTGGTAAGTTTCGTATAGATAAGAGCGAAATTTCAATATTTGATTTCTAGTTTCCGTTTCTTCTTCTTCTTCTTCTGTAACTGTTGTCTTCTTCAGGATAACAATTTAAAGAGATCAAATCCATATGTTACTCTCTGAGTCTCTCGTCTTCAGTTACTTTTTTTTTTTTTTCTGCTTTGATTCCGAGGTTCTTATCGGGCATGTGAGACGAAGATTTGTAAGTTAGCTTTAATCGGAACCCTAATTTTTTTGCTTTTATGATTTAGGATCCGACGAAGAGTAATAGCAAATTCTGTGATTCATGGCTTTTGGCCGCGACAATCGTGTAAGGTTGTTGTTCTAGAATCATTATTTTCACTCAGAGATTGAGAGATATGAATGATGTTTAGAAAAGTTCTCAGAAAACGAAATGTTGTTTTCTTGGTTTAGGTTCAGAGATTTGATTTCAGAAGGAACCATAGAGTATGGTTACGGAAGCAAAGCTAGACCATCTCTAAACTCTGTTTTAAAGAATGTTCGTAGAGGGTTTGAGAAAAGTTCAGATAAATTCAGGACTTTTAAGAAACCATTAAGTAGTTTTGGTGGTTTACATAAGAAGAGAGATAATTCTTCTACCACTACTACTACAGAGAAGAACATTATAAACCCACAAGGCTCTTTCTTGCAGAACTGGAACAAAATCTTTCTCTTTGCTTCAGTTATTGCTTTGGCGATCGATCCGTTGTTTTTCTATATTCCTATCGTTGATGGAGAGAGGCACTGTCTTAATTTGCACCACAACTTGGAGATAGCTGCTAGTGTGCTTCGAACTTTTATAGATGCCTTCTACATCATTCACATTGTGTTTCAGTTTAGAACTGCTTATATCTCTCCTTCTTCCCGTGTTTTCGGAAGAGGTGAGTTGGTTGATGATCCCAAAGCGATAGCTATTAAGTACCTTTCTTCCTACTTCATCATCGATGTTCTTTCTATCCTTCCACTCCCACAGGTACGTTTCTAGATTCCTTTAGTTGCTCTAGTATGGTTTAATTAATGGTTCAGTAACATTCTGTTGTTGTACTTCTGCAGCTTGTAGTCTTAGCTGTTATCCCCAATGTCAACAAGCCGGTCTCTTTGATCACTAAGGACTACCTGGTTACTGTCATATTTACACAATACATCCCTAGGATTCTTCGTATATTTCCACTTTACAGTGAAGTTACAAGAACATCTGGTATAGTTACTGAAACAGCTTGGGCTGGAGCTGCTTGGAACCTATCTCTCTATATGTTAGCTAGTCATGTGAGTTTCAAAACCATCAGATTATATAATCTTTATAAACACACAGGCGTCCCAACCCAAGGGTTGATTGGTTTGATCGAGTTTATCTGATAACGTTACTTTCTTTAGGTGTTTGGAGCCTTATGGTACTTGATATCAGTAGAAAGAGAAGACAGATGCTGGCGTGAGGCTTGCGAGAAGCGACCAGAAGTGTGTACCTTTGAATTCCTCTACTGTGATAGAAACAGAACTGTTAAAAACGATTTCCTGACTACGTCGTGCCCGTTTATCAACCCTGATGATATAACAAAATCAACGGTCTTCAACTTTGGCATCTTCACTGATGCTTTAAAAAGTGGTATTGTTGAATCAGATGATTTCTGGAAGAAATTTTTCTACTGCTTCTGGTGGGGTCTGCGTAATTTAAGGTTTGTTATTCTCTTTGACTCTGTCTAAGGTTTGTAACTTAAGGGGCTAAAATATGATGAGCTGTGCCTATATAGATAGGTAATATCACACACTAATCTGATTACTTGCCTTTTGTCGTTGCAGTGCATTGGGGCAAAATCTCAATACGAGCAAATTCGTTGGGGAAATCATATTTGCTGTATCAATTTGCATATCTGGACTAGTCTTATTTGCACTACTTATTGGCAATATGCAGGTAAACTTCTTGGGGGAATCGTTATGAACCACTCCTTTCATCAGACACTTAAGCCACAAGGAAGATAAAACAATGCTGATGCTTTTCATTTTCCATTACAGAAATACTTGGAGTCGACAACAGTTAGGGAAGAGGAGATGAGAGTGAGAAAAAGAGATGCAGAGCAGTGGATGTCTCACCGTATGTTACCAGATGACCTGAGGAAACGTATCAGAAGGTATGAGCAATATAAATGGCAAGAAACTAGAGGAGTTGAAGAAGAAAACCTTCTGCGTAATCTCCCCAAAGACCTCAGGAGAGACATCAAACGCCATTTTTGCCTCGATCTCCTCAAGAAAGTAAGTGTTTCTATGTTCTTTCCTCGACCCTTAAATTGATATTATATTCAAATAATCTTTTGATCGAATCAAAATTATAGGTACCTCTGTTCGAGATAATGGATGAGCAATTGCTAGATGCCGTGTGCGACAAGCTAAAACCTGTGCTCTACACCGAAAACAGCTATGCGATTAGAGAAGGAGACCCAGTGGAGGAGATGTTGTTTGTTATGAGGGGAAAACTGATGAGCGCCACCACAAACGGTGGCCGGACTGGCTTCTTTAATGCGGTATACCTCAAGGCTAGTGACTTTTGCGGCGAAGATCTTCTCACTTGGGCATTGGATCCTCAGTCTTCGTCTCATTTTCCGATCTCGACGAGAACAGTTCAAGCTTTAACCGAAGTAGAAGCCTTTGCGCTTGCAGCAGATGATCTCAAGCTCGTGGCTTCGCAATTCAGACGACTACATAGCAAACAGCTTCAACATACTTTCAGGTTTGGTCTCTTTTGACCCATCATCTCTGTTTCCTCTGTTTTCCGGTTCGGTTTGGCTTAATTCGGTTTTGACCGGTTTATATTGTCAGGTTTTATTCGGTACAATGGAGAACTTGGGGCGCGTCTTTCATTCAAGCGGCATGGAGGAGACATTGCCGGAGGAAACTGGCCAGGTCATTAACCGCAGAAGAAGACCGATTCCGAAATGCGATCGCACAACGCGAACGTGAACGTGATGCAGCTTCTTCGTCGAGCCTGGTTGCAACGTTATACGCGTCGCGGTTCGCTTCAAACGCGCTTCGCAATCTGCGTACTAACAACCTGCCTTTGCTCCCTCCTAAACCATCCGAGCCCGATTTCAGTGCCACTCATCTTGGGGACCCTTAAAATACTCTTACACATGTCCCAGCCACTTGTATATGTCAACGTTAAAGTTCAAACTAGAGTAAAAATGTAAAATTACCGAAACTTAGAATTGTGGGGTTTTTTTTTTGCAGTTAAAGACATGGCTATATACGGATTAGAAGACTAAGTTCTACGAGGTTGGATAATTTTAAATTTTCATTGTCTAACTAAACTAACTTTGGAGTATAATTATTTCAAATTTCTCTAAAAATGGCTGATTCATCCATGTATACTTTATAACTTAACCAACATGCAGGTAGATATTAAGGTTCTCATGATCAAGTATAATATAGCAAAACCTTTAAAAAAAAAAAACAAGTACACAAAGAACCAAATCATAAAATACCAATTAAACTCTGATCCGGTTTAGGCCGGTCCTAAGCAGAAGAAGATTCGGAAGGATCGAAGATTTGACCGGCGAACAAAACAATTCCGGTTTTGTCTTCTCTAATTATGAAAAAAAATGGATGATCTGCCACAAATCTATTGGAGGAGGAAGATGCCTAGAAGAGCAGCAGCCAACAACGCCAGGCATAGTAGTAAAAGCCACAACTTCAGTACCTTCTTCATCGATTTCAATCAAAGCATTTTGGTATAATGACACACCAAGCTCAAAGTCGTCGTTGAAAATGCTAGAAGCTTCAAACCCGAATCTAATCTTAAATTTTGGTATTCTAAAATCACCAACTCTAACTGTCCCACTCGGAATGTGATTGCCGAAGGATCCATGTCAACCACATTCTTCTGGAACTTTAGTTTGTTAAATGCTCAAAGGAACCCTCTGTCTATTGAAAGGAAGCTAGTAAGGATCTTCTGATTGTAGGTGTATATGTTGATGATTTGTTTGTCAAAGGAACAAGCTTGGATGTCATTAACATATTTAAGGAGGAGATGGCCTCTAAATTTGAGATGAGTGATCTTGGGAGATTGACATACTATCTTGGGATTCAAGTGAATCAGCATCATAACAAGATAACACTAAATCAAGAACGCTATGCTCACAAGATCTTGGAGGAAGCTGGAATGCAAAGCTGTAATTCAGTTCGTGCACCAATGGAGACTGAACTTAAAATGTCAAAAGCTGAGAATGAAAAGGAGATTGATGCAACGAGTTCCATAAAGAAGGTAGACTGCATTTGGTATTGCATACTAAACTAGACATGTCTTACTGCGTGGGAATGTTGAGCCGATACATGCAGAGTTCGAGAGAATAACATGGAGTAGTAATGAAACAAGTCTTGAGATACTTGAAAGGTACCACTACTCTTGGTCTGTTTTATGGAAGATCGATTTCGATACCTAAGTTGGTTGGTTACAGTGACATCATTCACAATGTTGATCCGGATGATTGGAAAAGTACTTCAGAGGACATCTTCTATTCTGAAGAAAGTCCAATTACTTGTGTTCACAGAAACAAGATTTGTAACTATATTCTCGCGTGAAGCAGAGTTTGTTTCATGAACTGAAGCAGCAAAACAAGCAATTTGATTACAAGATTTGTTATTTATGCTTACGGGATCTTCAAGTGAGAAAAAGAATTATTCGACAATCAATCGGCTATTGCTCTTCACAAGAATCCAGTTTTCCATGGTATAAGCAATCATATACACTGACGCTATCACTTCATAAGAAAGTGGGCAAATAGAGGTAGAGCATGTTCTGTAAAGTGAGCAAAAGATTCTTACAGTGACTTTGGGAAGAATCAAGTTCAGAGAAATGAGGGAACTAATGGGAATAGAAGGTTTAGTAAATTTAGATTTCAAGTTTAAAAAGGAGATGGTTGGAGTAAACTCGAAGAAAAACTCAAAATATAAGTTATTCTGATCCTACCGAAATATGAATATAGGATTAGTCGGTTTAATAAAATGTGAAGTTGCCTATTTTGAATTAGAAAATTGTGTAGGTTTTTCTCTATATAAAGAAGGACAAGGTTTGTACAACTTGTAAGTTTTGTGAGCTTTAGTTTTGGAATAATTTTCTAAATCTAATAAAAAAAAGATACTTTTTATAAACTTGATTTCTCTATAATCTTTCAAAACTAGGGTTTGGTGCATCGTCGAAAAGGGCCCATTGATATAGATTTGGGAAATTAAAAGGCCTTTTTATTCACAAAGCCCAAAAGTGGATAAGAAGATATGAAGCCGACCAACAAGTCATATTTAATTAGGGCTTCGTGTCTTTCAATTTTCTCTCTCTTCAATCTTCATCTTCTCCAGAAATCGAAATCGAATTCGAACCTTTCTCGTCGTCGTCCAAAGCTTTTTTATCGAAATCGAGATGGCGGATCAGAGCTCTAACCCGTTGCAGTTTTTCGTCAGACTACTCGACGGGAAATCACTAGCCCTAACTTTCTCAACTCCGTTCGCATATGGAGATCAGATCAAGCAACGGATCTTCGAGCACACGAAGATTCCGACGCATCTACAGCGATTGATATGCGGAGGCTACCAGATCTCCGACGAATCATCGGTTTCTCAGCCTGACGCCACCGTGAATCTTGTCCTTCCCCTCCGTGGAGGTAAAGGAGGATTCGGATCGTTACTTCGTATCTCTAAAGAAGTGAAGAAGACGAGCAACTTCGACGCGTGTAGGGATATGAACGGACAGAGGTTGAGGCATGTAAAAGCTGAGAAGATGCTTAAGGAGTGGAGGGAAGGGCAAGAAGATAGGGACCTTGTGAAACGGGGTCTTGAGTATGTGAAGGAGCAGCAGAATAAAGTCAAACAAGGTGTTGGAAACGGATCTACGCAGAAGTATGTGAAGAAGTATACGGAAGAATCTGATAAGTGTATTCTGGCGGTTGATTTGGCTTTGAAAGAATCTTTTCTGAATGGGAAGAGGAAAGGGAAGATCTTTGCCGAATCTCACAAATCGAAAAGACTTAAGATATGGTATGAACTCTCTTTCATCTTTCTATATGGGTATTTGTGCTTGCAAGCTATGCTCTTTTTGACATGTTAGGAGAGTAACAACAAGTCATTGATTTGTTAATATGTGTTTTGTAGCTTCTTAAGTTCTGTGATTGCAAAAATTGTTCCTTTTTGATGCTAATGGTGGAGTTTTTAGATTCAGTAGTCTAATGTATGCATATTAGTCTTTCTATATGGTATATGTGCTTGTAAGCTATGCTCTTTTGACTTGTTAGGAGGAACAAGTCATGATTCATAGTTTAAGGTTATGAAGCTTCTTAAGTTTTATGATTGCAAAAAAAATTGTTGTTTTTTTTTAAGGTTCAGTAGTCTCTGTGTGCTATAGAATAGCTGGTGATGTAATTTTGTTACTTTGGGTTGTTTATATCTATGTTCGTGTCACTGAATGATGATTTTGTTTTTTTTTTCAGGAAGGGAAAGAGAGCTGTTGATGATAGTGATAGCGATGATAGCAGCGACGATGAAGATGAGAATTTTGTTGTTCTAAACAATGGTGTCCAAGTTGGTTCAGATGAGGATGATACTGATGGAAGCTCAGATTCGGTTATGACTGAGACTCACGATGGTGAGTCTTCTGGTAAATCGTCATTCAATAGCGGTTCAGAGGAAGAGAATGACTTTGTAGTCCGCCAAAGTTCAGATGAAGTTAAGGGAGAGATCACCGGTGTTAAGAGAGAGAAGACTGATGATTTACCTGTTGCTGTTGCTGATGCAATGGGTCATACTGAAAAGGAAGAGAAGTCAAGTGGATACGCAGGGAAGAATCTGGTCGGAGTAGCTGGTAAAACGTCAGTTTCGTCTGCAGCAGTTAAGGATCAAGGCAATGATTCTGACATAAAGACAGGAGGAGCTGCGGGAGAACCTGTTAAACCACTTAACTTTGATGACTTCAGTACAGCAACAGATATGGAGGTATGTATTGCTTTTTCATACGCAAATTCAAAATCAAAATAATGTCTTTGGTCAATATATAGGAATCTAGAATTGCTCTGTACAATGTCGCGTCATTATAGTTCATTTGATGCATCGATCACACTACTAAACCTATTTTGAATCCATCTTTGTTCTTGTTCAGGTTTTGGGGATGGAGAGATTAAAGACTGAGCTTCAGTCACGTGGACTGAAATGCGGAGGGACAATGCAAGAGCGGGCTGCGAGGCTGTTCCTACTTAAATCAACTCCACTCAATAAGCTCCCAAAGAAATTGCTGGCCAAGAAATGAAGAACAACATGCCACTCCCAAGGAAATTACTACTCTTTTGAAGTTTTCTGCTTATTTGTAGTACAATAACACAACCCACATGTGTGTAATATCTCAGCTGTAATGTTATACTAATTCACCAAGATAATCACTTTCGCAATCACTTCCCTCTTTTTATCCATTTGTCATCTTCTCTACAACGTAGAATGCTTTTTCTTTTCTGTTTTCATCAAATGGTCCGGGTGACAACTATGTCCGCGTCCATGAACAAAATGTTGTAATTTGAGAAGAGCTTAATTTAGACAAAACAGAGCGAGTCTTTGACTGACATAAATATTCTCTGATTGATTACAACAACATGAATCTTCCCCAAAGGGTCTCTTGCTAATCGTTGTCAAAAGCTAGATCTTTTCTGAACAAGAGTATGTAAAGCAGCATGCTGATCTAAACTTGAAGTTAACCAATTCTTTTTAGGATCCTGCAAGTAGCTAAATTATATAGCTTATGCATGGACCATACGTGGTAACAAAAGCCCACTCAACCGGTGTATCTAAACTAAACTTACATTCTCTGCGACTCCTAATTTAAAATAGAGGAAGAATCTAATGTTACAACACGTAAAATGTGAAGGAATGTTTTACGGATCCAATAATGTTACGTGGGAGTTTGTCCTGTAACAACAAATCAAAACGAGGGTTGCTCAGATTTAACCATTGATGACAAACCAAGTACAATGCGGAGCTTGATGTTCAATTCGAAGACGAAGAACAAACCTTGTCTTTTGTTAGGCATCAGTACTGCGTCGTGGAGTTTTACATTAGCTCCTTTGCATCTCTTATGGCTGAGCTGGCAGCATAAAGCGCTATTTTCTTAAGCTGCAATGCAGTGAGAAGAGAAGTGAAAAGACGTTAAGTGGAACTAGTTTTTTTAGCTTCCAAAATGCTTCAGTTCCAGTATGATTCAGAATATTCAGATATTACGAAATTATACTGTAGTGTACCTCCAGTTTATCCTCGCTAGATCTGTGGTCTTTTGGTAATCGCCGGAACTCATGTGTTAGCCTAAGGCATTCTTCAACGCTTTCAGGAGCCACAAAGTCTAATGCCACCTTTATACAGGACTGGAAACAGTTTGGAATTCAGGATCAGTAACATTTCAAATGCATTAACTGTTGAGCTTTTTGCGGAAAGAAAAAGCAGTTAATGAGCAAAACCAGACGATTGATAGAAAATGAAAGTTCTTGATTTCATAAGATGATAAGTTGAAAAAAGGGAATTCAACTGGTTGCTTACTTGTCTATTCCTCACTTGATGAGGACAACCTGCAGGTATGAAAACAGCTTCGCCGAGGTGTTGCTCGAAGGTCCATGGCTCTATATCTGCATATGAAAGAAACGTCTATCAAACACAGCAAAGAAGATAAATCAGTTTGTATAAAGCTGCACAGGCTTTAGTACAGACCAAATTCCTCCTTTAGCTGTTTCTTCTGGATTTCACTCAGGAACAAAGTCTGGTCATGAATTGCGTGAATAACCTGAAATTACCACAGTGCAACAAAAATTTAGATTTCTCATTGCAATAATGACTAATCCAATACGAAGTTACAAGAGACAATATGTGATGATACATACAGAGTTCACTGGTTCGTTATTGATGTGACAAAACTCATGCTTGTGCCTTTTTAAAAACTGTATAAGTTTTGGAACATCCTCCCTTCGGAAAATATCCCAGACAGCACCACCATCCACTGCCTCTGACCTCTCATTGGTATTGCCATCAGTTTCTTTTGACGCATCCAGTTTCTGCTCTTGTATGGATTTCGCACTTGTACTCTCAGTCTCCAGACAGATGTCATTTCGATTCTCGTCAGAAATTGATTCGATTGTCAGCGTTACATTATCCTGGGGGATTAAACCCGCATGCGTCTTCAGATTATTACCTGACTCCATCGCAGTAGTGCAAGAATGGAGACCAAAAGACTCTTCCATTGGATCAGCTCTTTCGTTGGTAGTACAATCACCTGAAAATTAGGCCATCTTCAGTAATGTGTCTATTATACAAAAATGGAGGGAGCTTCATACAGTACCATTTGAAACAAGTATTTTATCAACTCCTTCTGAGCCCGGCGGTCTTGAACTACTGCTTGATTGTTCATCTTTAGCTGCCTTGTCCTTAAAACCCTGCTTAGCTTCATCCACTTCTTTCAGTGACTGGTTTTCAAGTTCGGTAGCTTCTGTCCCTTGACCACCGTGTTGTTTATGTAACTTGGTTTTAGCATATTTTTCCTGCTGTACTTTGATGTTTCGGTATATATGAGGACGTATTCCCACTTTAGCTGTGTGTGTTAGCACGTTGACCTAATTCAAGTTCATAGAAGAAATAATCTCACAAGTAAAAGGGAAAGAGTGGACAGCTCAGTTTCAGTAAAATAATCAGAGTTTGATCACCTCAGAAAGTACAATTTCATGGTTTATTTTCAAGAATAATTAAGAAAGTATGATAAAAGATTGGTGCACATACCGCGTCAGAAATATCACAATGTAGCTTTGTCACAGAATCTCCTCTACCAAGCTCATCAGGGAAACCATAAGCAATGTAGGTCTTGGGTCCAAGATCTGGCTTCAAGGATTTTTCTGGAAGTCTTGTTGCGAGATTTAGGATACCAGACTTTGGGTCAGTGTAATCAAAGAAGGGCAATGCAGCAATAAACTCAGCATTGTGTCTTGGAAGGCGCTTTTCAAATAAAGTTGATGGAGGCCAATCCTTTAATTTCAACATTTCTGGCCAACCATTCTTATGCATTCGGCCTTTTAAGTAGCCATCAAAAAACTGGTGTATATTTATTTCAACCTACAAGAGAAAGTGATGGTAATGAGCATATACTTCTTAAAAGACTAATACATCAAGAAGCACATAGAAAGGGTTTGACTGACCTCACACCAGTCCAAGCAATCCAAAGCTCTCACGCTTTTTGCCTCTTCTTTACATTCAACCTTTGGATCTATTTCCCTACAAGCCCTCCACATAACCATTGGTTCCAAACTTAGTCCAGATGTCTTCTCAAGAACATTTCTGACTATCACAGGTTCTGCTCTCATCCAATGCGACTGAAAATGAGCAATATCCTCTTCAGCCAGATCAACAGCATTTGGTGAGTATAAGAAGTTATCATGAGCATTCTTCCTAGACGCCGCCTGCCTTCTAACAGAATCAGCATTGATAGTGCATGAGGAACATTCATGAGAAATATTCACATCTGGTGGCCTAAACTGCAGAGTAACTTCCTCTGCATCTGTTATCATTTTTTTAACCCAATCAGTTTTGCATAAGCGTTTCAACTCAAGTGTTGAAGTACCACAACCACCACATTCTTCCGGAGGGCATGGAATGCTTCCGTCTGAATTAAGCTTCCAGTTAGAGAAATCCAGTGGGATTCCAAATTCATATTCTGTATTTTTTCTCTCTTGATTATAGAATCCCTCTCTTAGTTCCTTACAGCAAGAAAGACATATATCACATGAACATTTTGGGTTCGGGCAGCTTCTGTGAAAATTTGCAATGGATGTGCGGCAGAGATCACTGACGTACAGGGATAAAGAGGTTGTAAGCAACAAAGGAAAGAAGTTGTAAGCAAATAAGGAAACAGAGAAGTTACAGTTCAAAGAAACCGATTTACAAATGTGTTTCTATAAATGGCTAATTAAAACTTTGTCATGTTTATTTAATATGCAACGTCTTCACTCGCTCTGATATAAAAAGAACTAATGATACCCAAATGTATTCTAACAACCCTAATCTTCCTCGGGCATATGAGAGTAATAAGGATGAAAACACCTCTGTGCCCACTGATTCACATGTGAAGATTTTTTGCCTTCAAATGAAAGTACAGAAAAAAGGAGAAATGTAGAAAGGTCATAATCTTATTAACCACCTACAAATCAAGTGAATCTACCCCAAATCATTCCTCTGAATTGTTCCATTAATTTAAAATTTTGATTGCTATCAGTGCTGCCCACTCAATAATAGCTTTGTCCGCAGAAACAGAGGTATGAGATTGGCATCTTGAAGTAGGAGCAATGAACCTTCCTCTGGAGGTAATCTTTTGTAGGTATATTTGGTACCAACTTCTTCTGCCTGACTTTATTAAAAAAGTCTGAAGCTTTGTTATTGGGACGGATGGAGGGCAGACCCTCCATATGCTTAAAAGACACCAAAAACATCACATGGTCTGGTGTGTTTTGGATCAGTAAAATACTCTGCCCTTGTTATTCATCCAATGGGTTCAGATCCTTTAGGATGGCGGACCCTCCATATGCTTAAAATACCCTTGATCGAAACTTCTTGAAAACCATATTGGACTCCTTCAGACACACCAATCTCATATCAACTATCGAAAGTTACTCCACAAGAGATTTACTCTATCCCCAAAGATACCCGAAAGTATCCCAGCAAGGCGTAGAACCCTTGTCCCCAAAGATTTACTCGGTCACATTCTCACATCTTCTTCACATGTGAAGATTATTTATAATCAAATGACAATACAAAAACAGAAAAAACTACTTGATAAGATGATTAAGATCATAATCTCATCAGTCACCTACCAATCAAACAACCGTGATTAGTCCCTTAAATTTCTCCTTTTATCGTTTAACAATTCTATTGCGATCACACATCTCATGAAACTGGTGATGATAAACACTACATGAGATATTGCTCTCCCTACGGTGATGATAAACACTACAAGAAACATTGGTTTATCCTCTAGATGAAAAACCAGCCAAGAAGTAAGGAAAAAGAAGCAAAGGAGGCCCCCGAGGATTTGAAAATTTACCAGTAAATGCGTTCACTTAGGTCAAGTTTGCACCTAGTAATATTAGATTCTGTAACAGGGGTTCCTAGAATGAAACAGGTCCGTGAGTGAGTGGAAAATAGAAACAGGAAACAAATGAGAGAGGATAGCACAAGTGAAGAAGACATACCTCTAATTGTTGTCTCAATCTCTAGTTCACGGTTCTGCTCCGTATAAACATCCTTAAGAACTGGGAGAACTTTAAATAATAGGTACTGCAACTGTCTGAACTTGACACTTGTATCTTTTTCACTTCGTGGCTGAGATTCAGTAAAAAATAAAATAAAAATCCAAAATGAAGGAGACATAACATCTAAGTAGATTTCACAAGAAAACAGTTATTAACCTTGACAACCAAAGGCAAGCGCAAACAAGCTCTGCAATTGCAATTCTTCATACAGAATGGACAAGCAGCTCTAACATCCTCAGCAGTTCTTTCTGAATACCTATTATTCAGATTTTCAAGATTCAATATAGTTTGAAATCAAAAACTCTCCGGACTGGATTAGAATAGTAATAAGGAGTTACCATCTCTTGATGCAGTCATAGCAGTACTTCTTGTTACACTTTGAACAGAAGATAAGATCAGCCTCACTCGTCAAGTTCTTACAATGATGACACGTCAAACCCACATGCTTTCTCGTTCCATCAGACTTAACCACATCCTGTGTCTATTTCAAAAACATGTTCTCAATTACGTTTTCGTCTTTCAAATCCCAAATCCAAGCAAACACTGTAAACAGTACAAAGAAAGTAAGTAACCTTATCCGGAGTAGATGTAGATCGATTTGAAACCTCTCCGTCATCTAATTTTCTTCTTCCCCTTCCCCTTCCCCTTCCCCTTCCTCTTCCTCTTCCTCTTCCTCTCCCTCTCCCGATAGGGGGACCTTCGCTCACAGCAACATCTTTCTCTTTCTTCCTCTCCTTACGAACGTTTTCAGATCTCCCGTCATCGACTAACTCGTCGGAGTCTCCTGATCTGATTCGCTTCCCATTCCTATCCTCCATCGGCGCGGCAAAGAAGCGATGCACCACCGGAGTATACGTTTTATTTCACTGAGCTATCTCTATCGAATCGATCGCCATCATTGGGAGTATCATCATCATCAAAAGGTTAAAAAAATAATAAAAATAAAAAAAGAGGAGAGTGACGTGGCAGCAATCCAAAGGTTAGTATGGCTTTTAAATTTCGGATCTGATGGCTGCTGCTACTTCGTGCTCCGTACGCGTTTATTAATTACTTTTTTTTTTCCTTGGTAAATGGAACAATTCCTTACTTTTTTTGAAATTTTGACTTTTCTTTACTTAATTTTTTTTCGTTTTCTTACCAGATTTGATTTAATCAATTCTTTTGAAAAACAGTTAGTAAAAAAGATTTGGTTTCAACACTCTCTCTAATGGGCTTTGGGTCTTGGCCACTTTTTTCTTTTTTTTTTTCTTGACCTTTTTCCTTATATAACTAACTTATATGTCAATGTCTAATTCTGTATATGACTTACTAAACTATATGTTGTCTCTTGTGAAGGGGCATACAAGTTTTGTGTGTCTTTGATGTCAAGAAAAGTGATGTGGTGATATTTGAACATACTTGGTGGTGTTTCGGTTTTGATTTCGAGTACTTTTTGATTTGGTTTCACGAAACCTTAGTTTAGAAATTTACTTTTTAACATCGCCTTCTAGATTTCATTATAGCAGTCAAAAAACAATTTATCCCCGTTACAGACTGGTTTTTGGGGTTTCACAAGCATTGGTAAGTTTGACCTTTTCTTCTGTTAGCATCACTGAGCTGTAAAGTTTTCCAGTAGATCATTTGCTTCTTGTATGGCTGAGCTCACAGCATGTAGCACCATTCTCTTAAGCTGCAATGCAGTGACAAGAGAAGTAAAAGGAAATCAACAAACAATAAGCTCATACTAGACCTTTCTTTGGCTTTTATATTCTAGACGTTCTCATGTTATTCATAATATTCAGAGTCATAATAAAATATCAAAAGTACCTCTAATTTATCTTCCTTGAATCTGTGGTCATTTGGTAATCTCCGGAACTCTTGTGCTAGCCCAAGGCATTCTTCTACGCTCTCAGGAGCCACAAAACCTAGTGCCACCTTTATGCAAGACTGAAAAAACAGTTTGCTTTTTGTTTACAAAGTGCATATATAAAGAATGCGGATGAAACAATAAATTATGCAATTTCTTGCCTGTCTATTCCTCACTTGGTAAGGACAACCTGCAGGTATGAAAACAGCTTCGCCGAGGTGTTGCTCAAAGGTCCATGGCTCTATTTCTGCATATGAATAAATATACATCAACCGTTTGCCATTTAGACTTGTAAAACTGCACAGTGCAGACCGAAATCTTACCGTATTCCTCCTTCAGCTGTTTCTTCTGACATTCACTCAAGAACATAGTCTGGTCATGGATTGGGTGATCTACCTGAAATAAATACAGAAGAAATTTTTTCAGATTGCATGCATTAGTGACCGTATCAATACGAATCATTCACAAGAGATGTATGTGATGATACATACAGTATTCACAGGTTGGTTATCGAAGTGACGAAACTCATGCGTGTGCCTTTTTAGATACTGAATAAGTTTTGGAACATCCTCTCTACGAAAGATATCCCAAACAGCACCACCATGCCCATCCTTTAACCTCTCATGTATAGGTTTTTCACTTGTACACAAAACAGGTTGTGGGAGATTCTCCTCTGTATCCTCCCACGGAGGAGTTGAAGGAAGGTTTGGCATCATTAGTCCAGTACTCTCCACAGAGGAATCATCTTCTCTTTGGTAGTTTGGAGATAATCTCTCTCTCTTCAAACAGATGTCATAATGATTCTAAGTCGGCAATGGAAGGAAGTGTTGGCATCATTAGTCCATTTTCCACGGAGTGATCATCTTCTCTTTGGTATGTTGGAGATAATCTCTCAGTCTTCAAACATATGTCATTGTCATTATGATTCTTGTTAGCGATCGATTCGTTTGTCAGTGACACATTCTTCGGAGGAATTAAACCCACATGCGCCTGTGGATCATTACCTGAATCCATAGCAGGAGTGCAAGAATATAAACTAGAAGAGCCTTCCATAGTATCAGCTCTTTCGTTGGTAGTACAATCACCTGAAAATTAGGCGAATCTTCAGTAATCTGTCTAAAATATATAAAAATGGGAGGGAGCTTCTTGCTATACCATTCGAAACAAATATTTTATCAACTTCGTGTGAGCCCAAAAGTCTCGAACTGCTATTTGATTGCTCTCCATCAGCTGCCTTGTCCTTTAAACCCTTTTTTTTCTTCATTTAGTTCTTTCAGTGACTTGTTTTCAAGATCACTGGCCCCTGTCCCTTGATCACCACATCGTTTATGTAATTCGGTTTCTGCATATCTTCTCTGTAGTAGTTCTTCTATGTTTTGGTGTCTATGGGGAGGTATTTCAACTTTAGTTGTATGTGTCAGCACATTTACCTAATTGAAGTTCATAGAACATTTACTTAATCGCAAAAGTAAAAGGGAAAGAGTAGACAGCTCAGTTTCAGTATGATACTCTTTTAATAAGAGTAAGAACACCTCAGAAGGTACAATTTTATGATTTAGCTAGATTTATGTCTCTGAAGAAGAATTAAAGTATGAAAAAGAATTGGTGTAGATACCGTGTCAGATATATCACAATGTAGCTTTGTCACAGAATCTCCTCCATCAAGCTCTTCATGGAAACCGTATGCAATGTCTGTCTTGGGTCCAAGATATGGCTTCCAGGATATTTCTGGAAGTCTTGTTCGAGATTTAGGATACCAGACTTAGGATCAGTGTAATCAAAGAAAGGCAATGCAGCAATAAAGTCAGCATTATGCCTTGGAAGGCGCTTTTCAAATAAAGTTGAGGGAGGCCAATCTTTCAATTTCAACATTTTTGGCCAACCATTCGGATGCATGCGGCCTTTTAAGTAGCCTTTAAAGAACTGATGAATATCAGTTTCAACCTACAAGAGAAAGGGATGGTAATGTGTATACTTCTTAAGAACCAATTACAGTATTAAAACACATAGAATGGAATTTTGACTGACCTCATACCAGTCCAAGCAATCCAAAGCTTTCACTCTTTTCGTCTCTTCTTTACAGTCAACCTTTGAATTCATGTCCCGACAAGCCCTCCACATAACCATTGGTTCCCAACTCAATCCAGATGTCTTTTCGAGAACATTTCTGACTATCACAGGTTCTCCTCTCATCCAATGCGACTGAAAATGAGCAGTATCCTCTTCAGCCAGATCAACAGCATTTGGTGAGTATAAGAAGTTATCCTGAGCATTCTTCCTAGACGCCGCCTGCCTCCTAATAGAATCAGCATTGATAGTGCATGAGGAGCATTCATGAGAAATATTCACATCTGGTGGCCGAAACTGCAGAGTAACTTCCTCTGCAACTGTTATCATTTTTTTAACCCTTTCAGTTTTGCATAAGCGAGTCAACTCCAGTGTTGAAGCACCACAACCACCATACTCTCTTGGAGGGCATGGAATACTACTGTCTGAGTTGTGCTTCCAATTAGAGAAATTCAAAGGTACATAGGACTTCGAATCTTTTCCTTGACTTGCTTGAGTTCCTCATTCATATCCCGTCCCTTGTGCATTTTTCTTTCCATCTCTCTCTGGATCGTGGAAGCGCTCTCTTAGTTCCTTGCAGCAAGAAAGACATACATCGCATGAACAGTCTGGGTTCGGACAGCTGTGAAAATTGGCAATGGACGTGTGGCAGAGATCACTGTTGTACAGGGATTAAAAGATTGCAGGAAAACAAGGAAACATAAGAGTTACATTCCTACTTTTCTTGTAAATGTCCTCAATGAGGACCACTCCTTTTGGTAATCAAAGTTCATCAGATGTTTAAAAAAAAAAAAGAGTTACAATTCAAAGAAATAGATCAACATATAAAGCTAATATAGATGGCTAACCCAAGATTCATTGAAAAATAAAAAAATATATTAAGAAGTATCCCAACAAGGTGCAGAACCATTCTTGTTGTCTTTCTTGGCTAAACCAAATGACTGAGTTCAAACTCCGGATCGACGCTTCTGCTAAACTCGGTTTCGACTTATCCGGGACCATTCACAAGAAGATAGTCAGAGATGTCATGGAGGCCTTTTTGTTATCCACTCCCGGTAAAGCCCTCGTAGAGGCAACGGTGGCTCCGGCGCAGAATGAGAGTGTTGCCGCTTCCGTTGGTGTTGAAGATGAACGCTTTACTTGTAAGGTTGCGACTTTACCTATTGAAATTGTTCTTCTATAGGTTTGACACCACTGTATCTGTATAGAGTAGACATTATATGATCATTGTTGGGTCTTTAACTGTAGTTACCGGAGAAGCGAAATGCGACGGTGCAAAAGTACAGAGGCCAAGCTTTTCTATCTATTGGTTCTCAAGAACATGGGAAGGCTTTTAGAGGTAATTTGAAACACACTTGGTTTCTTATCTTGACTCTGAATGCTATAAGTATTTTTTTTGATTGGTTTCAGGAAGCCATTGTTCGTTCTAGTTTATGCTTCTGTTTTGATTTTTGTTGTTAGTGTTTCCACTGCTGGAAGTTTCTTTTGCTCATTTATTTTATGGTTCTCTAATGGGGTTATGCTAAACATTTGGTTCCTCTGCCAATAATATCCTTGACTTACAGTATTACTTTAATGACTTCATGCTGCAACTGTTGTGCTGAAAAAGCTTTCATGTTTCTTCTTTATCAGGAGTACATTTGTCTACTAACCAATGGTCTGTGATCACTAAGAATTTTGCGGCAATAGAAGAAGGTATTAAGCAGTGCCAATCAAAATTGAAGTAAGGTTCATGCTCCCTGTCATTGCTTTCAGTGTTTATCTTCATATATTATGCTGGCCGCTTATCTTGATGTAAAACATTATGCAGATCTGAATTAACACAGAACGGAGATACTTCTGAGGCTGTGGATAAGAAGAACAGCTCTCACGGGTTTTTGTTGTTGTAAGCTTGAAGTAGCTTGGAGACCAAGCTAAGTATATTTAGGAGGATCTAAATATACATATCAAATTGTTAGTTTTACTTTCTTTAGGAGATATCTAAAGTTAGTTTTCCAAAAGTGTTATGTAAATAAAGTTTATATATGAGGAGGTGCTGAGGTGTAGCACAACTTATGAGAGATTAGAGAGATTAAGATTGCTTTAGTTTTGAGAAGTTTCTAAAGTAATAAACGAGAGTTATTCGTTATTCTTGTGTTTGTGTTTGATTCAATATTTGGTATTAGAGCTTATATTGAATCTCTACACACAACTTTTCTTTTTCTTTCTTGTTCGTGACTAAGCAAATCGGTTTAAGAGATATGGGTGAAATTGTTGCTATGACATCCATACCTAAGGAAATCGGTACTTCATCCCTTCAATGTCCAATGCTTACCACAACCAACTATACAGTGTGGGCCATGAAGATGACGATAGTGCTGCAAGTGAACAAAGTCTGGGAAACAATCAAAACAGGGGAAGCAGAGGCCGATAAGATTGACCTAGCCAAAGCTCTCCTGTTCCAATCTATTCCGGAAAATCTGATTTTACAAGTTGGAAATCTTGTTACTCCTAAGGAGGTTTGGGATGCGATCAAGTCATGATACGTTGGAGCTAAAAGAGTAAAAGAGGAGAGGCTGCAAACACTGATGTCGGATTTCGAGAGAATGAAGATGAAGACTACAGACACGATCGATGATTTCGTGGGAAGGTTGTCAGAGCTTGCATCAAAAATGAGTGCTTTGGGCGTATCCATTGAAGAGTCTAACTGGTTAAAAAATTCCTCAATAGCTTACCAAGGAAGAAGTACATTCATATTATAGCAGCCTTGGAACAAGTTCTTGATCTTAACAAGACAAGTTTTGTGGACATAGTCGGTCGACTAAAGACATACGAGGAGAGGATTCGTGATGAGGAAGATCAAGAAGATGATCAAACGAAAATTATGTATGCCAACAATTATCAAGAGGGTTATGACCAAGGACGTGGAAAGGGTGCTAGAGGTGGACGGTTCTCAGGTCGAGGAAGAGGACGAGGTTGCAACAATTACCAAAACAGAGACAAGTCGCAGATTGTTTGTTACCGATGTGACAAGAATGGTCACTATGCCTCAAATTGTCCGTACAGGTTACTTAAACTTCAAGAAATTCAAGATGGTGCTGAATCTGATACTCAAGATGCAGAGGAGCTGCTAATGCATGAGGTGGTGCTTCTCAATGAGAAGAAGATCAAGCCACGTGATTACGAAGCCAAAACGGAGGGAGATAATGTGTGGTATCTGGATAACGGAGCCAGTATTCACATGACTGGAAACCGAACTACTTTACCAAACTTGATGAGACAGTCACGGGGAAGGTGAGGTTTGGTGACGACTCAAGAGTCGATATAAAAGGGAGAGGTTCTGTTCTTTTTATCACCAAGTTGGGTGATCTGAAAATTCTGGCTCAAGTCTACTGGATACCTGATCTCAAGAGTAATATTCTCAGTCTTGGACAAGCTACGGAGATAGGGTGTGAAGTTAGGATGAAGGACAATTATCTAACACTGCATGATCGCGATGGGAAGCTCCTAGTAAAGGCAAACATATATCAAAACAGACTTTATAAGGTCCGTATGGAAGCTGAAAGTAACTGCCTGCAAATTAAGGTAACTGATACCTCTACAAGGTGGCATAAGAGACTAGGTCGTGTCAATCTCAGGACATTAGAATCGATGGTGAAGAGAGAACTAGTCATTGGAATGCCAAACATGAGTTTTGTTAAGGAGACGTGTGCATCTTGTTTGCTTGGGAAGCAGACGAGAAAGATGTTTCCCAAGGCAACCAGTTTTAGAGCTGAAAAACCTCTTAACTTGATCCATGGAGATCTTTGCGGTCCGATTACACCTGCCACAGCTGCACAGAATAAGTATATATTTGTGCTCATTGATGATCACTCTCGGTACATGTGGTCACTACTTTTGAAAGATAAGAGTGACGCATCTGATGCATTCAAACGTTTTAAAGCCCGCGCTGAGAAAGAAATTGGAACAAAAATCAAGGTGTTTCGAACAGACAGGGGAGGTGAGTTTGTATCCTTTAAGTTCATACGATTTTGTGAAGAATCTGAGATCCAAAGACACTTGATTGCTCCCTACTCGCCACAACAGAACAGTGTTGTAGAAAGAAGAAACATAACCTTGCTTGAAATGACGAGAAGCATTTTAAAACACATGGATGTTCCTAATTATCTTTGGGGAGAGGCAGTAAGACATTCCACTTATTTGATCAATAGAGTAGCTATGAGAACGTTGAGTGACAAGACGTCGTACGAGATGTTCAAAGGCAAGAAGCCAAACCTGGAGCACTTGCGAGTCTTTGGCTGTATTGGTTATGCTAGAGTGGAAACACAACATCTAAAGAAATTGGATGATAGATCTCGTGCTTTGGTGCATCCCGGAACAGAACCTGGTATTAAAGCTTACCGATTTTTGAATCCATCAACAAGGAGAATAACGGTAAGCAGAGATGTCATCTTCAATGAAGCTAAAAGGTGGAATTGGAGTGTTGCAAGTGAAGAAACAGAGGCTCCAAGGTCATTTATTGTAAGATTTGGCGATTTTGGGAATAATGGTCTACAAGAAGAGGTAGCAGACTGCGAGAATAATGATTCTAAGGTTGGAATCGAGGTATTAGCAGAAACTCGACAGGAGCAAGAGACAGAAGAAGTTCAGCTTGTGTTACGACGCTCAACACGACCAAGTGTGAAACCAAGTTATCTTAATGACTACGTGTTATTAGTAGAGGAAGAAGTAGAGCGCCTTCTGTTAAGTTTGAATGATGAACCAAGATTTTATGAAGAAGCAAAGGAGTTATCCAACTTCTTACTACCCTCGAGAATGGCTATTTAAGCCTCTTATATTCCAGCAAAAAATCGACATACTTACAGCAAAAAAAACTTGAAAGCTTACAGAGGTTACCAACCGCACTCGAGGTCGAGCCTCTTGTGGTAGCTAGGAAAAGGGCGTTCTGTTTTGAGAACCAAATCTTTTGAAGCTTCTTCTTGGTTTTCTTAGATATAGTCTCCCAATCCTGGGGAAGCGGGAAGCCCGGGTCTGGACTCTTCTCATCAAGGTGAGGGTGGCTTTCAGTTAAAGCCTGAAACCGGTTTGTAACAGAGAGAGCATGTACTGATACCGCTAATTGGGCAGGGGACTCTAGCGGTGGAGGTTGTCGCTCTGAGGGGGCTTTTCGAGTTCCACAGTCGGATGCGGATGTCCTTTCTCGACCCACACCAACTACTTTAAAGTAGAGGACTTATCACTCACTTCCTTTTCTCCTAGCCAATTGACCTCTGTCCATTGCTCTTATGAAGATCACCTCTTCGAACGTGATCGGGAACGAGTACGTTTTGGTTTTGTGGGGATTGCATAGTCCACCGAAGCACGAACGAAGACACCCTCTATCGTAGTCCCATCTTGAGAGGGGAGGACCACATTCTTGTGAAGAACTTCTTTTGATCCCCACGGTGTATCCTTTTTGAAGGGGGAGCACTTCATCAGAGGCTTAGGGCAACGACTTAGAAGGTGCCCACATCTGCCGCAGTTCAGGCATTTTGGAGGAGGTCGCGGATACTCTATTGCCACACGCGCGGTGTTACCCTGGACATCCCTAACAATCACCATCACTAGAAAAGGAGCATCAAAATTTATCACAACCTTAACTTTAGTTTGTCCAATACTAACTGGATCCAACCAGGATTTTTCAGTATGGAGAGGTTCACCAATACCGCTGGCTACGACACTGATACCTTCTAGGGAGTAAAGTGAGGAGGGAAATTCTTGAGGATCGCCCAGGTCGGAGCAGTGTGAAGCTCCTCCAATTCTAATGGACCATCTGGAGACCAAGGGTAGACTGTGCAGGAACAGTAACAGCTTGCCATAATCCAATATCCGCAACCCACTGTCGCGTAGATAGGGATGGAATGAAAATGAGGGCTGCTAAGTTGGAGATGATCCTGACGGTGATGTTGCCATAATGACCCCATATAGGATTCAAGTCCGTAAAGATGCAGGATGATGGAGGACATAAACCGTAAAATGGGCTACAAGGTGGCCCTTCCACATTTTCGTCGCTTTCTGCAGAACTGAGGAAGGAGCCATTACCACTGGAGTACCGTCTTCATGAAAGGTCGGTGTGGCCAGCTGTTTGAGATTTCGGAGGGAAGCCTTGAATGTTGATGCCCACGGAGTTTCCCACTTTGACTTCCTAAGGGCGGTAGGATTGTCTTGTACTGTCGCAGGAATGATTGGACTGGTTGTTGCCAAATCGGGAGGAGGTTCGGCTGGAGTGTCGATAGAAGCAACGACTCTCACAGGGAAGGAAGCTTCAGACACTGAAATATCCACCAGAGATAAATTCGGTGCTGATTCAGGAGGCTCTACGGAACAACCCGTACCCTCAACTGCATCAGGAATTGCAATAGGAGATTTGTTAGAGCTAGACAATGCGATTTCGCTAGGGATTCTAGGAGTTAAGGGAACAGATCCCTTTGCCTCCACCGGAGATGAGGTAGACACTTGAGACGAAGGACTGAGACACCCGGTCACCAGATCTGGAACGACAAGGACTCGTCACAGAGGAGAAAGCCAGAACACGAGCAAACTTAGAGGTTACCGAAGAGGGTAACACCCTTGAGTGTTTTTTCTTTTTCCTTGCTGGAGTCATTCTCACCGGCCGGCGTGAGGCCACCCGGCGGCGGCGATTAGGGTTAGCGGGGTACTAATCGCCTAAAAATTGTCTTTTGAAGAGAGAGAAACTTAGTTTTTTAAATTATGATCAACCTATATGAAACTTTATTGCTTCTGTTCTTACGTATTTGTGTTTTTGGAGAGGACAAAACAGATAATTTTTAACGTTGGAGGGATCTATGGACTTAATCAAAGAATTGTGTTAAGTTTGGTTCAAACCAATTTTATTTTAGTTATCCTGAGTTCTTTTTTGTTTTTGTTTTTGTGCTTTGTTCGACCAACTAGATCAGATTGAGAGTTAACCCAACTTGAGAAACCCATTACAGGGTATATATATATATATATATATATATATATATATCTAAACCTCAAACATATGAGAAAAAGACATTCCTAACATGGAGTGACACTGCTCCCGCAGCACCGGACTATACACTCTTTAGAGTCATCTAATCTAACTAGTACTAGTATATTCGGAGGTACTACCTTGGGAGGCCGAACCCATAGACCATAGTATGTGGCTAACAATTAAAACAAACAACAAAATGATACAATACTATAAAAACCAAAAAGCAAAAGGATAAGAATAAGCTGATATAAAACTTCAGATTTAAAATCTGATCAAAATAACATAAAAAATGTTATCATCCATAGAATAATGATATGAAAAAAAGAAAAAAAAAAACTATCAGACCCAATAATGAAATCACTCTTTCTACAAATCGGACACCACTATAGATAGTAAACGATGCAGAGAATGGTAATGACGCAAGAAGCTCAGTCTACCAACCAAAATGCAAGAACTGTGTTCATGATCATGAGTCATGACCATACATACAGTATACCACAAAGCTACAAAATGCAGAAAAAACATAACTAAAATTCAAATTTAAATTGCCATTTCAACCAAACAGACAACAATAAAGGTGAAAGATTATATAAAATAATGGAACATATCATATATTGAAAGGTTTGCAGCTGAACTTTGACATCAATCATACAAAAGTGTGATTAAAACAAAAGGCATATGGTAAAGAATCAAAAGATCAAAAAATATCATTTGCATATTCTAACTGAACATACACACCAATGATTCAAACGAGACCAATCAAGTTTCACCGACTCTAAAAGACCAAAGGATAGGCAGAAGGACAACAATATAAAATACTTCAGATCATTATATTAAAAAAGAACAAGCCAACAAGTACAAGTGATAAAGTCTAACACACTAAATCATCAGTGATCAGTGTATGATGCAAAATATGGGAATGTCACTTTACATGTTTGAATCGACCACCAAAGATTGAGAGCATAACACAAAACAAATCTATTCATGATTCAAGAAAAATACTAACATAATCTGCAAGAATTTCAACTACGCTTAAAACAAAGACGTACATGAAACTCATACATGTATCTATTTCATACAGAAAACAAGAGACTCACGCCAGGGCGGTATAATTTATAATATTTAGCACAATAACCATTAGTTGATAATGCAAAATTTTCGCAAGCTTTAGAATAATGGGTTTCGAGCATAACGCAAAACAAATACACTCGAGATTCAAGAATACAAATACAAAATGTAATGCAGAATTCTAGGATGACATTCACATGTTTTATGTGACATTCACATGTTTAAGGTTTTCAACATAAACTCAAAACAATTCAAGATACCAAGAAAACTACAATCATAATTGACATAACTCACATAAACTCAAAACAAGTACTTTCAAGATACAAGGAAACCACAATCATAATCTAAATAAGTCACACAACATCAGAGATAGTAATTTAAACACAAAATGTAATGCAGAATTCTAGGATGACATTCAGATGTTTAAGGTTTTAAACATAAAACTCAAAACAATTCAAGATACCAAGAAAACTACATTCATAATTGACATAACTCACATAAACTCAAAACAAGTACTTTCAAGATACAAGGAAACTACAATCATAATCTGCATAAGTCATATATATTGTCAAAATAAGTATCTTCCAGAGACTCTAAGATGCATCCATTATATAGAATAAGATATCTTATTATAACACACAAGCATTGAAACAGAGAGAATTAACAATGACAATTTAAAACACAATGTAATATTCGAACACCCAAAGCAAAATCAACATTTTTGATCAGATCAAGGAGAGTAATGATACTAAGACAACTAACATATTAAAACATTTTAATTATATATGGTGCTTAGATCTGTAATTTTAAGTTCTATAAAATCAATTTATCACGGAGAAGTCGAGATAAGCATATACCTGATCATAAACCCTGCTACGCTCAGAAATTATCCTTGGCATCAATGAGAATATAAACATGAGGAAATCAATTAGTTTATTCTTCAATTTCTCACTTGTGATTTTCATATACAAACAAGTTTGCAAAGCACATAAAAACAAAAAGGTCAGAAAGCATATACCTGTCAAAGAAGTCTGCTACACTTGAATCTACCCATCTTAAAATCTGAACATCTCCAGAAGCACATACCTGCGCAAATTAGAATTCGTTAGTCTTTCATATTAAGTGAATGCCATATACTTTACCTCTTCTTCACTTAAGCCTTCTTTTCTCTGCTGGTCGTTTTTACCAAATCTTGTCTTACGACCTCTTTAGTTTTCTATCTAGTCTTTGTCTTAAGAGTCTTTGTCTTAAGAGTCTTTGACTCTTTATCCTTTGTCATATATCTCATTAAGCCGATGGTCTGATTCAAAGCCGATGGTACACACTCTTTAGTTTTCTGTCTAGTCTTTGTCTTAAGACTTTTTAATCATTCCCTCTTATTGACTCGTTGTCCTTGTCTTATGTCTCATTAAGCCGATGGTACACAAAATTGTGACCTCTTTAGTTTTCTTTCTAGTCTTTGTCTTAAGACTTTTTAATCATTCCCCTTTGACTCTTTATCCTTTGTCATATATCTCATTAAGCCGTTGGTCTCAAAGCCGATGGTACAACTCTTTAGTTTTCTCTTTCTAGTCTTTGTCTTAAGACTTTTTAACCTTCCCTCTTATTGACTCGTTGTCCTTGTCTTATGTCTCATTAAGCCGATGGTACACAAAATTGTGACCTCTTTAGTTTTCTTTCTAGTCTTTGTCTTAAGACTTTTTAATCATTCCCCTTTGACTCTTTATCCTTTGTCATATATCTCATTAAGTCGTTGGTCTCAAAGCCGATGGTACAACTCTTTAGTTTTCTCTTTCTAGTCTTTGTCTTAAGACTTTTAAA
Source organism: Camelina sativa (assembly GCF_030686135.1). Classification (NCBI taxonomy): domain Eukaryota; kingdom Viridiplantae; phylum Streptophyta; class Magnoliopsida; order Brassicales; family Brassicaceae; genus Camelina; species Camelina sativa. The sequence continues at coordinate 26,048,564 of NC_141892.1, read as the reverse complement.
CCTTCCCTCTTATTGACTCGTTATCCTTGTCTTATGTCTCAGTAAGCCGTTGGTCTGATTTTTCAAAGCCGATGGTACACAAAATTGTGACCTCTTTAGTTTTCTTTCTAGTCTTTGTCTTAAGACTTTTTAATCATTCCCCTTTGACTCTTTATCCTTTGTCATATATATCATTAAGCCGTTGGTCTCAAAGCCGATGGTACAACTCTTTAGTTTTCTCTTTCTAGTCTTTGTCTTAAGACTTTTAAACCTTCCCTCTTATTGACTCGTTGTCCTTGTCTTATGTCTCAGTAAGCCGTTGGTCTGATTTTTCAAAGCCGATGGTACACAAAATTGTGAACTCTTTAGTTTTCTTTCTAGTCTTTGTCTTAAGACTTTTTAATCATTCCCCTTTGACTCTTTATCCTTTGTCATATATCTCATTAAGCCGTTGGTCTCAAAGCCAATGGTACAACTCTTTAGTTTTCTCTTTCTAGTCTTTGTCTTAAGACTTTTTAACCTTCCCTCTTATTGACTCGTTGTCCTTGTCTTATGTCTCATTATGCCGATGGTACACAAAATTGTGACATCTTTAGTTTTCTTTCTAGTCTTTGTCTTAAGACTTTTTAATCATTCCCCTTTGACTCTTTATCCTTTGTCATATATCTCATTAAGCCGTTGGTCTCAAAGCCGATGGTACAACTCTTTAGTTTTCTCTTTCTAGTCTTTGTCTTAAGACTTTTTAACCTTCCCTCTTATTGACTCGTTGTCCTTGTCTTATGTCTCAGTAAGCCGTTGGTCTGATTTTTCAAAGCCGATGGTACACAAAATTGTGAACTCTTTAGTTTTCTTTCTAGTCTTTGTCTTAAGACTTTTTAATCATTCCCCTTTGACTCTTTATCCTTTGTCATATATCTCATTAAGCCATTGGTCTCAAAGCCGATGGTACAACTCTTTAGTTTTCTCTGTCTAGTCTTTGTCTTAAGACCTTTTAATCATTCCCCTTTGACTCTTTATCCTTTGTCATATATCTCATTAAGCCGTTGGTCTCAAAGCCGATGGTACAACTCTTTAGTTTTCTCTGTCTAGTCTTTGTCTTAAGACCTTTTAATCATTCCCCTCTGACTCTTTATCCTTTGTCATATATCTCACTAAGCCGTTGGTCTCAAAGCCGATGGTACAACTCTTTAGTTTTCTCTGTCTAGTCTTTGTCTTAAGACTTTTTAATCATTCCCCTTTGACTTTTTATCCTTTGTCATATATCTCATTAAGCCGTTGGTCTGATTCAAAGCCGATGGTACAACTCTTTCGTTTTCTCTGTGTCTTTGTCTTAAGACTTCTTAATCATTTCCCTTTTAAAGTCTTTTTGACTCTTTGTCCTTGTCTTATATCTCATTAAGCCGTTGGTATAATTTTTCAAAGCTGATGGTTCTTTTATGTCTTTTGTCTTAAGACTTGTTAAGCCGTAGGGGTCATTTCCATCCAACAAATCGCAACCTCTTTTCCAATTCCCAACATGCATGCACTACCATTCCCAACAGTTCACAATTTTGCTCGGGACAATGTCCCCAAAATAGAATCTGACAGAACACTATTAGATTAGTGTCTGCCCATGATCTTTTTTGGGTTTTGAAAACACAAAACCAAACCAAAAACATCAAAAACTAAAATCCCCTACATAAGAATCCGCAAAACAAGAAGCCAGAACCAAATAAAGGCTTTGAATTCGTTGTTAAAGAGAGGTTCTTTCTTTGTAGTTGGATCAAGAAAACAAAAACCAAAATTAAAATCTTGATTCCAAAACCACAATAATACAAAAGCCAATTGCTTAAATACAGAAAAATAAATCTTATCATATCATGTACTCAATCAGTTGTACTGGTTCGCTTTTAATCCTCAAACAAAATTGAAAAACGAAAACAAAAAACACAAAAACAAAACGAGAGACAGAGTATTACCTCGAAGAAGCGGAGACAAGCTTCCATGGTTTAGATTCGAAATCTCTAAAACAAAAGTCTTTATTTGGTCACGATTAGTGAGTAAATCTGGAAACCCTAAAAAGACAAAAAAAAAAACACGAAGAGGAACAGAGGAGGAAGAACCCTAACCAAATCAATGAGGGAGACCAAGCCTCGCCGATTGTAGTATTTTCGTTCTCGAATCAAACCAGAAACGCAAACCCTAGATAGATCAATACAACAAATATAGGAACTTACAAAAGCCATCTGCTTAAGTACAGGAAAAATAAATCTGATCAAATCATGAACTAAATCAGTTGTACTGGTTCGATTTCAATCCTCAAACAAAAACAAAACGAGAGAGACAGAGTAATACCTCGACGAAGCGGAGACAAGCTCCCATGAATTAGATTCGAAACCTCTAAAACAAAAGTTAAATACAACAGAGGATTAGTAAGATTTCGAAACCTTAAACAAAATCACGAAGAGGTTCAGGGTAAGAAACTTACGAGGAGAGGTTCAGGGTAAGAAACTTATGAGGAAGAAGATACAAAACCGATTGAAATAGCTTCTTGCCAGAATCAAACCAAACAACCCTGGATCAGATCAGCACAACATATATAAGAACGATTAGTGAGTAAATCTGGAAACCCTAAAACAAACAGAAAACACGAAGAGGATCTAGGAACCGAGCCCAGCCGATTGTAGTAGTTTCGTTCTCGAATCAAACTAGAAACAAAACCCTAGAAAGATCAATACAACATATATAAGAGCGATTAGTGATTAAATCTAGAAACCCTAAAAAAAAACAAAGAACACCAAGAGGATCAGAGGTGGAAGAACCCTAACCAAATCAATCACGAAGGAGGCCAAGCCCAGCCGATTGTAGTAGTTTCGTTCTCGAATCAAACCAAAAACAAACCCTAGATAGATCAATACAACATACATAAGAGCGATTACAAAAAAAAACTTATCAATCCTAGAAACGATTACGCGATTCAGAGAAATTGAATACATACACTAACCTTAAGGCTAATTTGAAACCAATCTCCCCACGAATCGTCGAAGACTTCTTCTTCTTCGAGAAAGAACAAAAAAAAGAGAGAAGAGAGAAAATTTGGGGAAAAATAATAATAATGTGTGAAAAATAAAAAGAGTTTCTCCGAGTATATATAATTATAATCGTTGATGCGTTCTCTAACGGAGTAACGGGTATAATTATCATCCATAATGACCGTTGATCAATCCGATACTTTAAAAACGTACGGTCCTAAATGATGCAATTTAAACAAACCGCAAACGCGTTTTGGAGGCGGAGAAAACTAGCGTTTCTTTTCTTCCTCAACGGTTAAATGTAAGCCCAATAAGGCCCATTAATAAATAAAAAAAGCTCCGTGTGTTTTTTTTCTTACGCTCCCCTGCGACTTTTTTTTTTTCTTTCTCTCACACACTATGGCGTTGCTACTATTAACGAGAGCGAGCTGTCACGTGGCAAGAATCCAGAGTGTAGTTATATTGTTATTAAGGTATGATCGCACGGCTGTACTTTCGTGATTCATTATTAATTTTTGTTAATTACTCCAACATAACATTCTACACGTTTACGCTGATTTAACCACTAAACTAAATTTAAGCATCGACGAAGCCCTATAAGATAGTGTTGGGCTGTATCAAAATATGGGCCAACTAACTGGGCCTTTTTGGTTATGTATAAGAATATTAATGTAAAACGCTATAGCAAAACGGTTCTATGGTCTAGCGGTTAGGACATTGGACTCTGAATCCAGTAACCCGAGTTCAATTCTCGGTAGAACCTTTCTGTTTTGCTCCCACTCCCTCCGACCAGGCTTTTTTCCCCGGCGATTTCAGAATGAACCCTAAAATATAACACGCCGGCCAACAACAACAATAAAAGCTCTGCTGCGAACTCTTTTTTTTTGGGAAATGGAGAATTCGTTAGTTCTTGGTTCGGGTGAAACAATGGAACAAAAGATCGAGGAAACAGTGAAGGGTATACTCAGAGAAGCTGATATGGACCAAATGACTGAGTTCAAGCTCCGGATCGACGCTTCTGCTAAACTCGGTTTCGACTTATCCGGGACCATTCACAAGAAGCTAGTCAGAGATGTCATGGAGGCCTTTTTGTTATCCACTCCCGGTGAAGCCCTCGTAGAGGCAACGGTGGCTCCGGCGCAGAATGAGACAGGTTCTGTTGTTGTCGCTTCCGTTGGTGGTGAAGATGACCGCTTTATTTGTAAGGTTGCGACTTTACCTATTGACATTGTTCTTCTATAGGTTTGACACCACTGTATAGAGTAGACATTATGATCATTGTTGGGTCTTTTAACTGTAGTTATCGGAGAAGCGAAATGCGACGGTTCAAAAGTACAGAGGCCAAGCTTTTCTGTCCATTGGTTCTCAGGAACATGGGAAGGCTTTTAGAGGTAATTTGAAACACACTTGGTCGTCTCTTATCTTGATTCTGATTGCTATAAGTGGTTTCAGGAAGCCATTGTTCTAGTTATGCTTCTGTTGATTTTAGTTGTTAGTGTTTCCACTGCTAGAGGTTTCTTAAAGTATTGATCTTTTGCTCATTTATTTTATGGTTCTCTAATGGGGTTACTCTAAGCAGTTGGTTCCTCTGCCACTATCCTTTACTTATAGTATTGCTTTATTGACTTCATGCTGCAACTGCTGTGCTGAGAAAGCTTTCATGTTTCTTCTTTGTCAGGAGTACATTTGTCAACTAACCAATGGTCTGTGATCACTAAGAATTTTGCAGCAATAGAAGAAGGTATTAAGCAGTGCCAATCAAAATTGAAGTAAGGTTCATGCTCCCTGTCATTGCTTTCAGTGTTTATCGTCATATATTCTTCGTGGTACTGGCCATTATGCAGACCGCTTATCTTGCTGTAAAACATAATGCAGATCTGAATCAACACAGCACGGAGATACTTCTGAGGCTGCGGATAAGAAGAACAGCTCTCACGGGTTTTCTCTTATCAAGACTTCACGGTTTGATGGGAAGGGTTATCTTTCCTGGGCAACACAGATGGAACTCTTTTTGAAGCAATTTAATCTGACTTATGTTCTCTCTGAACCCTGTCCCGGTATTGGTAGCTCTCAAGGCCCTGAAACCAACCCCTGCGAAATAACTCGAGCTGATGTTTCGGACAAAATATGGCTGAGAGATGATTACCTTTGCCATAATCACTTGATGAACTCCTTGTCTGATCATCTATACCGTCAGTATTCGGAGAAATTTAAGCATGCCAAAGAATTTTGGGACGAGTTAAAATGGGTTTACCAGTGTGAGGAATCCAATTCGAAGAGGTCACAAGTCAGAAAGTACATTGAATTCAAAATGGTGGAAGAAAGACCCATACTCGAGCAAGTCCAAGTCTTTAACAGAATTGCCGACTCCATAGTGAGTGCCGGTATGTTTCTTGATGAGACGTTTCATGTGAGTACCATCATCTCCAAGTTTCCCCCATCGTGGAGAGGCTTCTGCACCAGGTTAATGGAAGAGGAGTTTTTACCGGTCTGGATGTTAATGGAACGAGTGAAAGCTGAGGAAGAGCTCCGTAGAAATGGAGCACAAGGAGGGGTTACATATAGACCAGCCGCAGGCTCCTCTCAGATGGAAAGGAGACCTAGCCTAGGAACAACACATAGAGGATCCCAGAGCATAGGTTGGAAGAGGAAAGAACCCGAGAGAGACGGGAGAGTCATCATCGTCTGTGAAAACTGTGGGAGGAAAGGACATCTCACAAAGCATTGCTGGGGTAATAAATCTGATGAGAGAGCTTCCGGGAAACCAAATCGGGTTAACTCTTCAGTCCCTGCACCGGTGGATTCAGAGACTCAAGCAACAACCAACAATGATATTCTTAAAGGTTAATCAATCTTCTGAGTACTGATGATATTAGATTTATAACTTTTATTTATAGTTCAGTACGCTGAATTGTATAAAAGGAAACAGAGAGATGGGAAATATATCAGTTTTGGCCTAATTTAATGTAAAGGTAACATTTATGAATGAGAATTTTGTCAAAATTACTTCTTAAATTCTATTTGGAGAAAAAAAAAACAGAAACCTTGAAGAATATTCAGAAATTATAGTTATACATTCATTAAAGCAATAGAGAATTTACATTTGTAGTCTTTTTAGTTTTTACACACTTAATTTAACGAGGATCTAACTCAGTAATGGTAACATTATTCAAAGACGCAGTACTACTTGTGTGATTGTTGTCTCTTGACGATGGCTCTACAACCCCTGAGTAAAAAGCCGGTTGCAAGGGTCTCGGTAAAGTGAAAGAATTTGCATTGAGCATTGCAACAACAGAAGGCATTGTTGGTCTGCTCTCTGGATTCTCCTGAACACACAACAAACCAATGTGAATGCATTTCATGATCTCATCACTTAGACCTATTGTATCATTAATCAAACTTGGATCCACAATGTTCAACACTTTTCCTTCTCTCCAGCATTTCCACACCTATACATATAAAGACAATACATGAGTTAAAAATATGTCAAAGTCTAAAGTAAAAAAAGTAAAACATTAGTAATATTTTTCACTTACATAGCTAAGGAGGAACAGTGAGCTTTGTTCTACCGGAGACCAGTTGTTTTTCTTACCTTTAATGATCTCAAGGACTAGTACACCGAAGCTATATACGTCAGTTTTCACCGAGAATTGCCCACTCATTGCATACTCTGGAGCCATGTAACCACTGCAACGACAAGATAACTTTAGGCTTTTGATATTTTTTTCAAAGAATTGATGGAACCAAAAGGATACTTAATTTTTTGGGCAGCTTACTAAGTTCCTGCAACTCTGCTTGTAAACATGGTCTGACTTGTTTGGTCCGTATTAAACAACTTTGCCATTCCAAAATCCGCGATTTTCGGATTCATTGCATCGTCCAACAGAACATTGCTGGCTTTCATATCTCGATGAATTATTTTGAAACGAGAACCTTCATGGAGATAAAGAAGACCTCGAGCAACACCTGTGATGATCCTATGACGTGTTTCCCAATCCAAGGTCGTTCTCCTATTGGAATCTGAGAAAGAATCAAATATTGGATCATTCTCTATATAAGTAATAAAAGATAGAGATGTTTGTGTTCAGGTCTTAAGTAAGGTACCAAATATGAACTTTTCGAGGCTTGTGTTCTTAAAGAACTCATAGATGAGAAGTCGTTCTTCTCCTTCCAAACAGAAACCTAAAAGCCTAACAAGATTACGATGTTGAAGTTTGGCGACCAATGAGACTTCGTTTACGAACTCATTGTCTCCTTGTCCTGATCTCACTGACAATCTTTTCACAGCTATCTCTTCCCCAGAATCAAGAACACCCTGGTGATTATTGAAACATACGTAAGAGAGATCTAATCATCATTGAGTTCATAAACATAATTAGTAACGATCAGTTAATCAAATCTTATAACCTTATAAACTGCACCGAAGCCACCTTCTCCAAGATGGTTGTTTGGAGAGAAGTCATTAGTTGCTAATCTTACGGTATCAAAGTCAAGTTGCAATAATTGTGCATCTTTTAACCTATGATCTTGGACATATTTGCCTGATCCAAAAGGCAATAAAACCAAAAGGGTCATTCAACGTTAAAAACTCTATCGAGAATCTAGTTTTTTTCAACCTTTTCGACTAAAAAGTTCAAGTTTAACCTTTATGTCTCTGTTTTTGCTTTCTTCTATTCCTTGTAAAGAAATAAAGAGAGATTACAACAAGGGCAATAAAAGAGACACCCATGCCAATAATGAATTTTACTCCGACATTTCCTGCCAAACCCAAAATTTGTTAAGATATAAACTGTTAGAGACGAGAAAGTAGTTGTAGATTACAACACTTGATAAAAATGGTAGCTTCTATTAGATACGTAATTTATATATAGAGGTAGCTGATGCAGAGTGCTCTGTATATTTGCTTTTTAGATAAAACATAGCGGTAATATTCTGTTGTGTGATTACAAATTATCACTTATCAACAGAAAAAGAGTCAAATTTTCTGCAATCACAATTTCTTGTCAGCTTATAGCCTCCTTATACACACACATAAGTAGCTAATGGCCTAATGCAGAGTACTCTGTTTTGGGTCAAACAGACTACCCGGTTTAAAATCAGGCTCATACTCGGATTTCAGACTAACCTTTCACTCTAACTCTGAGGCAAGGATTGATGTATCCGTCTCCTTGGTAATCCTCAAGACATGAGCACCGATGTCCTGCATTTCCATCGGGAATGTCAACTTGTGTACAGTTTGCGTTTTCTGCGCAAGGTTTATTTTCGCAACCTTCCTTCAACCACCAGCCTAACTGAACCCTTTCGAACTCTAGCGCTATCCCCGTATTCGCACCTACAGACCCAAAAGCTATCGACGAAAACAACAAACTGCAAGAGCTATTCCTCAAATCCTTCATGCTGAAAAACTTAGAATTAGTATCTAATGAAAAACAGCTTATATTTCCCGTGGAGCCACAGCTTTGCAGTTTTAACGTGTTCTCCAAGAAACCCTGATTTATCGAGCAACCGTTTGTTTTATACATACATTCGTCCATCAAGAAACTGTTCTCCGACGTCGGTGCAAACTGCGCGGCGAAAAGCGTAGTCATGTCTTCAATCTTCCGACTACAATTGTGTGGAAGGCCGACGAATATACTGTTATCCGTCACGTTTTGGACGGAATACCCTCCGATCTTGGTCTCTTGATCCACCTCAGAGCAATGGAATCGGATCGGACAGCCAGGAGAAAAGCCAAAGGGATATGGCAGAGTCAACCTACCGCAATTTCCGTTACAAATTTCGGAAGAAGAAACTCGTCGGAAAGTAGATCCTTCGATTACGATTATGATCAAAATCAGACTCAATTTATCAGAAATCGTCGCCATATTTCTTGAACGTTGATTGAATCAGTCTCAACATTCGTCACCTTCCTGTAAACACAAGAAACTCAGAAAGTGGCCTGATTAATTATAGAGTCTAACTAGGGTTTTAGATTATCCATCAAATTAAGAAATTTAACAAAAATATACCTTCGCTAAAGCTTTCTCTTCATCTTCTTGGATTTGATTTCAGGATCTCTATCATCTCTTTGTTAATCAGAGAAATAGCTTTGAATTTATCAGTTCTCCGGCCAAACAAGTCAATATGATTCATCATCTCTTGGATTTTGAAGGAGTCTTATTGAGTTTTGAGTTAGTCTCATGTTTGAGATTAATTATCTCCTAGTTTAAAGGAGTCAACTGGTTCTCTATATTATTTAATGGGTCTTTTATTTAATTCCCGTTTCTGTTAGAATTTTTTTTTGTTGTACCAGTGTCGGATATGGTAATAAAAATAGAGATATTCAATAAAATAGACAGTTTTCAAAACATAATTGTAAAAGTAGTACAATCACTATTTACAATTAGCAAATACCACAATTTTTACTGTTTTCTACTGTTCACAAGACTTTCAAACCCTTATCAACATTTAATATTTACAACACATGCCATTGAATCTTTTATTTTTATTTTCTTTTTAATTTTTTTCTTTTTTATTATATGCTCCGTATAATCTAAAAATAAAAATGCTGACTAATTAAAAAATATTCTAAATTTTTATTGAAAAAAAAATTCTATGTTTTTTTATATAATTGGATATGCATTTTGCTTGATGATTTTATTTGATAATATTAAATATTTTTTACAAATTTTAGATCTGTACACCTAATTAAGTGTACAAATGTCTGTACACGCTATTTTGTATACAGATGTCTGTACACATTATCAGGTGTACAGATAAAAATTATTTCATTATTAGGGTTTCAAATGTTTGTACATATGCTTGTACTGCAATGTTTTTATACAAATTACATCTGTAAAGTTAATAATGTGTACAGACATATGTACACATAATAATGTGTACAGACATCTGTACACAGAATAATGTGTACAGACATTTGTACATAAAATAATGTGTATAGACATTTGTACACATACTAAGGTATATGGATACAAAATATTTATATAATATATTTAAAAATTATTAAATAAAACTCATATCAAATTGTAAAGAAAAAAAATGTATTTTTTTGTATCTAAGAAGTTTTCTAAAAATAGATTATATTAACAATTATTTGAATAATTATGATTGAAGGGAAAAAAAAATATTTATTTCTTACCCACACATACCTATTTTTGTAATTTTCTCACCAAACCTATGTCCTACCATTTCTCCCTATCTCACAAACTCTTTATTACACAACACCCTACTTTTCTAATTTTAAATAGTTAATATATTAGTTTCCCAATTAAGTTTCCAAAATGTATTAATTTGCTAACAACCCCATAAAAATATGATTGAAAAATATATGTCAAGCTAGTGATGCATGCTTCACCAATTTTTTTTGTCTTCGAGAGTACTAACATATATGGTATCAGTTGAGAAAGAATCTTTGAATCACAAAAGTTTTTAACCGTTGGAATCGTCGCCAAAATTTGTGTTTGATCATTCTTGCTAATAATAATCTCCATGATTTTGGTATCCAGAAACACTGTTCATAAATCATAGCTGTTAAAGGACATTCATTCGCAAAATGAGAAGGTAATCGCTGTATCAGTTGTTTACTTGAATAATGTCTCTTCGTATCAAATTGCTTATTCTTCTCCCCATTGAGATCTTTAGCCGCATCCAGAAGGATGCATAAGCTATTAATTGAGTGTGAAAAATTGACGATTAAGCAGCGTAGCATAGTGTCCGGTTTGCAGTATTCTTGTCTAATAGCCGAACTACACGAGTCCACAATATGATATTTTTTTTCTTTCTCGGATATGGGGTTTTAGTTACCTTGATCTATTTTTAATTTGCAGAACTGCTAATATCCCATGTTTTTAACATTCATCAGAAATACTGTTCATCAATAGTTCAATCTGCTGACCTTTTTTTCTCTGATTTGAAATTATTCGCTTTGAGACATATTCTTGATTGATCAAAGTTCTTTTCCTCCTTTTATGTCTCTCTTTTTTTCTTATAATTCAAATGAGATTCCTATTTTATGATTTGTCTTTGATTCCCTCTACTTCTTTGTGTTTTTTGAAATTGATAAGTGGAGGGATAACAAACGAGACTGGACATGGAAGAAAGTTCCAAAACAAAGTGGCTCATAGTCTGAGGATAAAATCTTTAAATGTTCTTTGGAACCTTCACTTTCATTTCTTTAATACTTTTGTTTCTTGTCTATGCTCGTTCAAATCGAGTCCATTACATTACAAAACTGTCTTTTGGGCCTTTGTGCTCTGTCATAATTTTCTTTTGTTATTTAGTCATTTCTTTGTCAGAACAACAATATCTATATGCAAATAAACAGGTTTTTAAATTCTATAATCGTTATCGCTCGCAGTTCACTATTTGTATTTGTTTAGACAGAAATGTTGTCTTGATTGAATCAAGGTTCCTTTCTTAGAAAATGGAAAGAAAAAAAAGAGCTCCTAACTTTCAATTGAAACTAGCAAAATTATAAGTAAACTAAAGCCGAAAGGTACTGTTTATTGGGCACATGCACATGGTTGTATGCTAACGTGAAAGCATGCATGCATGTGTATAACCAATATGTGTTGAAGATATTTGGATTTGTCATCCCATTGATTTTGCTTTGTTCATGGTCTTTTATTTTATTTTTATGTGCAATAATGCGTATATTTGTTAGCCAGCTTGCGGATTGCAATTTGACTGCGAGATTTCCCCAATTTGGTCTTTTATCAAATCATTTCATTATGACGAGCGAACTCTTGCCACCTATCTTTGTCAGTCCTCTACTTTATTTGGTCGCTCTTGTTTTCCTTGAAAAGGTCAAGAAAAGCTTTTACTCATTCGGATATTGATTAGTATTATTACAGACTTTAAGTTGGATTATATTTTACCAAATGTTTTCCACTGCTTTCATCATTCAATTGCTTTGGACGTTAGAGATAAGTCAAATACCTTGACAATTAAATTAACTAATTCCCTAACGATGTCTCTAACATTTGTTTATTATTTTCTTTTAGTCTAAAACCTCAAGCTTCTTTGGTGAATTTTTAGTGTTATATATTTAGATGTTACTTTGGACCCCATTTATGTTCTTGTTATGTCACATTAAATTACTAATATCGAGTAGTTTTATACTACATTTCGATAGACATATATATATATATATATATCCATGTTAATAAAGGGATAATTTAATTTGTTGGAGCATTTGAAAAGTTGATGGAGCTCAAGAGAAGTTCCAAGTGGCTCATGTGTCTTCAGATTACTTTGCTTTCATGATCTCTTCTCATAAATAATCTCTTTTGTTGGTTTCCCTATTTTTTCTCGTTATACGAAAGTTACATGTTACGTAGTTTCTTTGCCACGCCTGATTTTGAATTAAAGGCTTGACTGACCACAACATCTAAACCCGACTTTTGCTAAAGCATATACCTATGTCACTTTCCAGCGACTTTTCTTTTTATTTTTTTCTCTTTGTTGAACCAAAACAAATTTCTAGAGAATGTAAAAGTAATTCATACTTAATAAAAAAATGTATAATTAAATACCACATAGGTAATCTAAAAACCATTAGTAACAAGTTAATAACTAATGAAAAATAAGATAAGATGAGACCGGTAGTTGAAATATTTTAGACATTTTGTTTTGTTTATATGAAAATAAAATGTAAAAGACATATACTGAATATTATTTTCCCTTTTCGGCGTTCAACTTGCTTCTTTTTCTTTATGATAAAAGACATATATTGTTCCTAATCTTTATTGTCATTAATCAAAAATTTATTTAAGTGCCTTTAATGTGCTCCCTGACTCCCAAATCAGCACGAAACACTAGAAACTGGTATAAAACACTTGTAGATATAAAAGACACACACCTCAGAGAAAGAGAAGAGCAGAGAGAAAGATCCAACTTGCACATTAGAACCATGGAAGCTGAAAAAGAAACAGAACAAGAAGGAAACCTGACAGTAATGAAACTACCGGTGTTACCAATAAAACCCAACACTCACAGCCACTCTGACTCTATGTCCTCACCTATTCACAGTTCCATAGCAGCTACAGTCCCCTTTAGCTGGGAAGAAGAGCCTGGCAAGCCCAAGCAACACTCTTCTTCTTCTTCCTCCTCTTCCTCACCATTACCTTCTTATTCCTCATCTTCTCCTGAAACGCACAAGTCCCTGGAGCTACCACCAAGGCTACTCTTGCTTGAAAAAGATGGAGGACTAGCTACGAAACTGCAATCGCCCATCACTGTTTTTGATGGACCTTATAGCATGACGAGGTCAAAAAGGATGGATTCACCTTCGTTTAGGATGATGGTGAAAGGTAGTGCTGATTGTTATGGTTCTTTCAGGAGTGACATCGATGGTGATTTAGAGGATGTGGAAGGGGACTCTAAGCAGAAGGATACGAGTAGTGGCTCTGTGGCTCTTGTGAAGAAGAGAGGGAGATTAGGGTTTTTTGGGTTTAGGAGGAGGAAAGCATTAAAGGGAAAAACAGAGTTTGGTAAAGGTAGTTATGTGTTTCCATCTTCCGTAGACAGAGAGAGTAAATACAGCAGAAACGAAGAGGAAGATGAAGACAAAGGCTTAGGCTATGGTGATGCTGATGATATTAGTAGCAGCCAAAGCAGCAGGTTTTGTGAAGTGAAGATCTCAAGTATTAGCAGAACAGGGAGCTTCTCTACTCTTCCTAAACCACCTCCTTCTTCTTCAAAGACTCACTTCTGGGTAAGTCCTCTGTTTTATGTTATGTTTCTACATATTCTTTGTAAAGTCGCAATAAATGTTTGAAAAATCAGTAGGATGGGGTCAACTAGATCATATAATCAGCGTTACTAGCTCCTATAGAAAACATTTTTGAAATATCATGAATAAGAGCTCTTTGCGTGTGTGTGTGTGTGTGTATGAATTGTACAAATATCTTCTATGTCCTTATAAAGAGGATGTAGAATATATACTAGCACTTAACTTTGTTTTCTGGTTGGATCAGACGAATGTGTATTCAGGACTAAAGCAAGTGGTTCCATGGAAGAACAAGAAGACTACAGTTTGAGATGCTGCCCTGTTAAAGATTTATACAAGACTAAAAACAAAAACAAAAAACCAAGAAAGCTCCTGTGGTTTCTACATATATCTTCAAACTTTTGCTAATGATTTTTTTCTTTCTTTTTTCAGTATTTCCAAGAAAATGACATGACCATTATTAAAATCATTACGAAGCCCAGTATCTTTCACACTTATTGTTGTTGTTTGTGTTTGTAATCTTTGAATATTTCTTGAAACTTATGTATAGAGAAACAGAGATGTATAATGGATATTATTCATCATGTTTGTAACAAAGAAAAAAAAAAAACAAGAACCTTTGAAGGCTCTTTCTTTACATGTATCATGTATGTTACCTTCTTGATAAAATCTGCTTCCTTTAGAAGCTCTTTCCGGTAAAAGAAATACACATCGAACTTCGATTTTAGTGAAATAATTAAACCAAACAAGATAACATCGAATTTAATTGCGCAGTAGAACAACATGAGGAGAACGGAGGACCAAAATATTACATTTTTTTTATTAGTTCAAACTCCAAAGATTTCAAGAATCATTCAAGAAAACCGCAATGATCTGGATTTCATACACGTGTCAATTGGGAGTAGATCGATGGTGGAGAATGTGTGGACTCTCACTGTTATTTCATATCCCACTCAGACACGCAGTCTCGGTCATTCCTTTGAAATTGAGTGAGAAGGCCTCAACCAAGCCAAGTTAACGTTCATATTTTGGGCTAAGTTAAACATTCGGCCTACTTTAAGCCCGTTGATATATGATGTAAGCCTGTTAACTAAGGAAAAACATGTAAAAGTATTAATTTCTCTAGTTATAGTTTATATAACGATCGTTATTGCTACATTTTAAATCAAGGTTTAACGATTTTTAACGTTATTGCTACATTTTAAATCATGGTTTAACATAATTAACGATTTTTTTATTCTTTTCCTTAATCATGGTTTTAGACTTTAAGTGCTACATTTTAAATCAAGGTTTTAGCTTAATTTAGTTAGTTAGATGTATAGTTTGTATACTCTAAATCTAATTTGTTTAGCCTCGAATTGAAAAGAAAAAAAAACAATATGTTATGCTAAATATCAACTACTTTATGATGATATAACCATCTATTAAAAAATAGAGAGAAATAAATGATAGTCAAAACAAACACACCACCACTAAAATGCCCATAAAAGTGAAACCCAACACTTCTAAACTTTAGCCTCAAAATATTCTCTTTCCCTCTCTCTCTCTAAGTCATCTCTTTGAACATCAGGTCAGTACATCTTCTTCCCTTTTTCTCTTATCTCCTTGTTTCTTCTGCAAATTACTTTCTCTATTCTTTTTTTTTTTCCTTTTTAACTTTCTTTTGCTTTTTGGTTTGTGTTTATTAGGTTTTTTTTTTGTTTTTTTTTGTTTTTTTTTGTTTTTTTTTTTGTTTTTTTTTTTGTTTTTTTTTTACTTTTCAAAGGTTTACATCTTTCCACCTTCTGATTTCTTTGAAAATGTGTCCCTTATTTAAAAGATATGTCTGGCTTTTTTAGAGATCAGTTCCTAACACCTTTTTATTAGTGTCTTGCTCGATCCATACGTTTAGAAAGTGATTATTTGTTCCCACTCTCTCAGATCCTTTATTGATTAACTTTGGTCGTTCTCATTCATATACTAGACATAGCTCCATGTATATATATATATATATCTCGTTAGTTGGTTCATGGTCTTCGACTTTTTATGTTCTTTCAATAAGTTTTAGTATTTTATTTATTTGTTATGTGTCACTTTTTTATTTGTTCTACTTTTGTTATCATGTTTTTCATATGCTTCATTAGACGGGTTGATCATACATGATTATCACAGGGATTTATTATAAACTGTAATCGAAGCTTACATCATGGACCATCATCAATATCATCACCATGATCATGATCAATACCAACATCAGATGACTATTACTAATAATCTTCCCTATAATACCATCGTCACAACACAACCACCACCACCAACAACAACAATGGATTCAACATCAGCAACCACAATGATAATGGATGATGAAAAGAAGTTGATGACGACGATGAGCACCAGGCCACAAGAACCAAGAAACTGTCCAAGATGCAACTCAAGCAACACCAAGTTTTGTTATTACAACAACTACAGCTTAGCTCAGCCTAGGTACTTGTGTAAGTCTTGTCGGAGATATTGGACTGAAGGTGGTTCTCTCCGTAACGTACCCGTAGGCGGAGGTTCAAGAAAGAACAAGAAGCTCCCGTTACTACTTCCAAATTCCTCTACTTCTTCTTCCACCAAGAATCTCCCAGATCTCAACCCTCCTTTTGTCTTCACATCATCACCATCAAACCCTAGCAAGACCCATGATGATAACAATGAGCTCAGCCTCTCCTTCTCCACCCCTATGCAAGACAAGCGAGCTCAAGGGGCCTACGGTCATTACACCGAGCAAGTTGTGACAGGAGGGCAGAACGGTCTTTTCCAAGCTCCTATGGGTATGATTCAGTTTCGTCAAGAATATGATCATGACCACCAAAAAAAGAATCTTGGCTTTTCACTAGACAGGAACGAGGAAGGAATTGGTAATCATGATAACTTCGTTGTTAATGGAGGAGGAAATAAGATGATTTATCCTTATGGAGGTTATGAAGACCAGCATAATCATCATCATCAACATGTGAGACATGATGATGGTAATAAGAAGAGAGAAGGTGGTTCAAGCAATGAGCTATGGAGTGGAATCATCCTAGGTGGTGATAGTGGTGGACCAACATGGTGATATGAGATCATATCGTCAAAAAGACAAGATAATAAAGACAAAAACAAATAGTTACGAGTAAAAATATGTGATTAGATTTGGAATTTTCAGACGCGGAAGAGTCGCCTTGGGAGGAGCATGATGATTCTTCCTTCCACTTTTTATAAATCCTCTGTTCACTTTCTTTTGTCTTTTGCCTGATGGAGCCACTTATTTGGCTTTTAGTTTGCTTCTTCAGGACCTTTAATTAAGTTTTAACACATAAATGTCTAGTGCCTATTATTGTATATAGTACTCTTATATCATATCATATTTTTGTTTGATAGAGATGAATTAACTAGGTTTAGGTATGAAAGTATTTATTTTGCGGTGGTTCACGTTAATAATAAGTACGTGCATGAGACGACATACGGGGTTTTCTTTTTTTTTTTGGTGAAAATATGGGGTTTTCTTTATAATATACTGCTGTTTTATCTTGAGATTATTATTTTTTCTTTAACTTCGCAAATTACATGCATACGGTGCGATATAAATTTTGGCAAAATAAAACCAAAACTTTAGTATCATCGTCACAATAAATATGTACAGTAAAACCTCTATAAATTAATAATGTTGGGACTAAGACATTTTATTAATTTATAGTGATATTAATTTATCTATAAATTAATAATTATTATTTTATAGTGTAAATTAATAATTATTAATTTATAAATATATTTTTATTTGTTTATTTTTAAAAAAATTATGAATTGGAACAACTATAGCAAAATAAAATTAAACTTTCGGATGTTATAAATTTTATGGTTTAGGAATTGAACTTGTAATATTTAGAAAGCACTATTTACAATAAATTACAAATATTATAGACAAATTGACTTATACACATGAGACACATAAATTCAAATCTATGAATAATAATATCAATTCTCCTATTTTAATAATCTGTCAAATTATCAAATTGTAAATGATGCATATCTAAAAATTAAAACTTTAAATTTTAATTATTTGTATGACATGTTATAAAATATTTTAGAGATATTATTATAGGTTGAAAATACAACATTACAATTGTTCTATAGAATTGAGCTTTAGGAGAAACATACACTATTATATCAGTATATATATATATATATATAAATTTACATAATTATTAATTTATGATATTATTGGGACCATATTTTATAAGGAGATTTCGAAAAAATTATTATCTTATTATCTTATCGAATATTGTTAATTTTTACACTGGCCCGACTTGGGACCAGCAAAATTTATTAATTTATAGTGTTTATTAATTTATAGAGTATTAATTTATAAAGGTTTTACCGTATGTACCGTGAGTTACCTAAAAGTGAAACATTGACATGTCAACACATGTGTATCCATTAAAAAAGGGATGATGTTTTAATCCATGAAAGAAGAGCACGTCCTTATTAAAGACGAGCATACTATAGATAAAATAAGGTGTAGAAAACAAAAAAGTTTCGTAGGTGTTCGAATACAAGACATACATCATTAATTATACACGGATGAGTAGTTTAGTATAGTAAAACCTCTATAAATTAATAATGTTGGGACCAAGATATTTTATTAATTTATAGTGATATTAATTTATAGATATATTTTTAATAGTTTAAATTTTAAAAATTATGAATTGAGACAATTTTAACAAAAATTTCGGATATTCAAAATTTTATGGTATTAAAATTGAATTTTTAATATTTAGAAAACATTATTAACAATAAATTACAAATACAATAGACAAATTCACCTATACACATGACATACATAAAATTAAAATTATGAATAATAATATAGATTGTTTTATTTTAATAGTCAATCAAACTATCGAAATGTAAATAATGGATATCTAAAAATTGAAAACTTTAAAAAAATGTAGCTATATTTATGACATGTTACAAAAGATTTTATATCATTATATTTTAAAAATACAACATAACAGTTGTTTTGTAGGTATGAGCTTTAGGAGAAACATACATTATATTTTTTTTTCTTTACGTACATTATATATATGTAAATTTACATGATTATTAATTTATGATATTATTGGGACCATATTTTATATAGGGATTTCAGAAAAATTATTATCTTATTATCTTATCAAATTTTGTTATTTTTTACACTGGGCCGACTTAGGACTAACAAAATTTATTAATTTATAGTGTTTACTAATTTATAGAGTATTAATTTATAGAGGTTTTACTGTATTCTGATCCTACATGGCTCCGATTTGTTGGTCAATTCAGTTTATGTGAGACTTATCTCGAAAGCATAGTCTATTTAGGAGACTAATTAATCAAGGAGACCAACTCATGTCCACAAACAAAACTTCGTGTTGAATACAACACACGACCTTGTAATATTAAACTATCATAAAAATTGCAATAGTGCAATGTAACATAGTATTCTTATCAGACTATTATTTTGGAGTAACAAAAAGACACGACAACATACCTGCTCCAACTAAAGACTATTCCAATGACAAATCATTTTCTTAAATACCCACTGAGATTCTATTTCTATTTGCTTTACTTTGTTTTTTTTTTTTTTTTTTTCCTGAGAAAGACCAAAGACGACTCCTTTCTCTTTGCATTTAATTTTAAGTAAGTTTTAATATTCTAGTAATTATTTTCACAAAAGTAGTGGCCTTAAATAATTTATGATTTTTATGAAAAAGTTAAATTATTTCCAATGATATCATCATTTACAAAATTTGATTAGCTCTATATAACTAATTTTTACCAATAAAATAATAACATGTGGAACATATGAAGACAAACGTGAAAAGCATAAGCATATTGAGGCAGCAAGTTGGTGTAGTGATGCAGAGGAGAGGAAGTGATACAATACCAAATCGAGAATCTCAATGGTAGTGGCCGACGACTGTAATAATAGTATAGAGGCAAAGTATAAACTCGTTTTTTTAATACTAATTTGATTTTTTTGGTTGGGACAATTTGACTGATGTTGGCTTGGTGTTTCGGGCTCGCTTTCGAATATAGATGATTGTACAGTTGTATGATTTATCGAGCGAATTTGCCACAGCAATACATATTATGTGGATTTCCATTTAAATAATGATTTATCAATGCATTATATATCACAAAACAAACCATGCTAAGCATTTCTATTTACTTATTTAAACAATGGTGTTATAGTTTAATCCTATTACCATGTGGCATATTACAAAAATGTGAATACATTTTAATTAATTTAATAACTAACAAAAAAAACTTATATTAGTTTATAAAATAATAAGATAATAATTTTTTTTTTGAAATTATTTAACATATTCTGTTTATTGTTTCAGATATATTAAGAAACAATAACAAATTATTTAAAACAATTATAAAACTTAATTTTATTTATAAAACTAAAAATTAATTATTTGCATATCTCTAAATCGTTTAATAATGAGATATATATTTTAGAACTAAGATATAACATTGCTTATATTTTAAAAATATCTCTATATACGTATTTAAACATTGTTGTTAGAACTTTAACCAGCTTTGATGTGGCATATTATGAAAAAATGTTATTGCATTTTAATTAATCTAATAACTAACAAAAAAAATTATATTTGTTTTCAAAATAATAGAAGAATATTTTTGAAATTATTTTTTTATAAATAATATTCACTATATAAACAATACTAAGTTTATAATGTTGACAATAAACATATACATAATCTAATTGTAATTTCACATATAAAGTTAATATATATACTAACATGTTATACTAATAACTATGATGGTGTTAATATTAACACCAATCACTATTGTAAATTTGGTATATTAAGATCTTTAAACACGTTCACTTTAATTTGTAATATCATATCACAAGTCAATACATGTTTTGTTGGTTTTTTTAAAGTTTTTACCGAATTTATAATTAACGAATTTGATATCGCACTCAAACCAAAATAGTTGTACCGACTACAGGTCGAAATTAGAATATAAAATTAAATTAATTAAATATATAATTCTTAAAAATATATAAAATAAATAAAATTTCTACTATTATTTTGTAACAATACGTAAATATTTTTTGTAAAGTGTGGATCATTATCTAATTTATATAGTAGTTAAACTAATTTATTGAGATGATGCAAATTTCCTATCACGAAAGGCCCACGAACATACAGAGAAAGCTTAGGCTTTCCGCCTTTCCCTCCCCAATACAATATAAAAACAACCTTCCAAAATAACCAAAAACAAAACCTAATGGACAATGAAGTTTGTATGGATTAGTGATTCGAGATTTGGATAATAAACATAGCTAGAAATTAGACTAAAAAGTAACTAAGTAAGCCTGCACTATTGTATTTATCGTAGCCTATTAAGGTAGGCCTAATGGCCCTTTTAATAATAATCCGACTGGCCCAAAGAGATATGAATCAGTGCCACTGCCACGTAGTTGTTTCTGATTGATTCTAGCTAGCTTGTACCTTGTAGTTGTGGAGTTGGTAATGTATGATTTGCATATTTGCATAAGTCAGAGTAGCGAACGACTCGACATTTAACGAAAGGAAAAATATTGATTTGTCTATATGTGGTTGTTAGAAAATGTTTTCTAGAAAAGAATTCAGGTAAAAATAGTTTTTAACTATCAATGAAAATTTGTAAATATTTTTTAATGTATTTTTTTAAAGTTTGTACACGTAAATAATATTGAAGTATCAAAATTGTGTGATCAAGAAAACAAATCATCAAAATTTTAATATGAAAAATGAAAGAAAAGTTGGAGACAAAAGGAAGTAACGAGATATATAGGACGTAAGACTTTTTTATGCCACTAAAAATGTTGTGTCAGCAAAATCCGAAATAATCCATGAGAAGTTGAGAACAGAAGTCAAGAGCTTATTAATTAAATCACATTGAAATCATTTAAAAATATATATATAATAATTTTATTTGTAAAAAATAAAATAAAAAAAGATTTTACTTTGTGTCTTGTATAAGCATATTCGGTGCAAATTTTATTATACGTTCATTTGCTGTTGTGCGTATAGAACAAAATAGTAAGTTTTTTTTTCTATTATAATAATTCAATCAACATTTGCATGCCGATGGTATTAGATTTTCTTTTGCGAAATATACAATAAATCTTATAAACAACTTTATTTCAATCATGACCTAATTCCAACACGATATATTTAAAAACTAATTCGATAAGACAAAAAAAAGTTAAACCGCTCTTCTTATCAAATCACACAAACAAAAAGGTGATAAGCTGAAGGGCACTTCATACATATTCACAAGACCCAATAGGGAAACCCAAAGAAGCTCAAGTTGTCCAAATTTTTCTTCTTTGTACTCTTCGATTAATTATGGACCACACAAATATGTATTAAAGACATAAATAAAAAATCTTGTTTAGTGATAATATATATAAGTGCGTCCACTTAGGGCAAGATAATATTTTTGAGAACCCAACGATATTAAATTAGGTCTCTTATAATTTGGGGCACACTTAGTGACCTAAATGAAAGTTAGGTTATGTCAATTCTCTTCTAATTGGTTTGTGTTTGTATATGTATATATATACCTCTCAAGAATTATATTGTACCTTTTGATATGTACATTATTAATAGGTAGTAGTGCAAGTCAAACGTGCCTGCTTTCATAAATATATATATTTGATATCATTTGGTGCGTGTAATAGCACTTTTAATTCGAACTTAATTGCATGGAAAAAACAAATTGATAAAGCAAATAAGAGTAATAAAGTTATTTCGTCACACCGTGAATTCTCTAATCAGAAAAGGAATATGCGAAGGGCTTTATTTGCTTACGACAATCCACTTTTCATGTGTTTTATACTTAACGTGACATCGTGTACGTATGTACGCACGCAATGCACACGCACACGTATAACTCTGAGTGGCTAGTGCATGTAATAGTAAGCGATCTAATTGATTTAAATATCATAATTTCGTGTATGGGAGAGAGAGAGTATGGGACTATGAAAGAGTGATCTGAAAAGAAAAACTTAATACCGTGTAATGAGCTAACTAACATTTTGGTTGGTGTAATTTGGGTAATATAAGTTACTCAATCATAAATTATAACAATCTTTGCAAACTTGTGATGAGTTAGTTATTAAAAAATGATTATGAGTATTTTCTATAAAAAAGAACTTACAATGTAACTATGATGGATTTTATAAAAAATATATAGAACTACGATAGACTATATATATAGTAAACAAAATAGGGTTGATTATACGTAAAATCGTAAAACCAAAACATGCGTAAAATCTTGGATCGTTTTAAAATGAGAAATTAATGGAAACTTCTTATATCTTGGGATATATTTTTTATTTTAAAATTTTTCTGACGTTGCAATGAAATGGATAGATGTAGTACGAAGGCAGGTTTCAACATCAGTGCTTATGCGATGACGACTTTGTAGCACAAAATTTAACTAATCATAATATAAGATTTCAATTAGGCCACTTACATCTTTTTTTTGTTTGCATATCAAAGTGGGAGAGAGTGATAAATAATATATATATTAGTACATAAACAAATAAAATTAATTCACCACTTAAAAAAAAAAAAACTCCAAGAACTTTGAAAAATATTATATACCCTTTATAATCTCTATATATGTAACACTCCATTGCCATTGTTCATAAAAAACACACCCAAAACATTCTTAACCAAAACATTCATTTTCTTGGAGGTTTTGGTTTACAGTTTAAGATTCAGGTTCTCGGATATAATACTATGGCATCACAAGAAGCAGGGAAGCTAGAGTGGAGGATAAGCGTACACAATGGAACAACAGAGAGATTAGTTCCTAGATCGGGACTAAGTGTAAGGATCTTTCATTGGCTAAAGGATTTGGTAATGAAGGTTATCGTGGAGCGCATCGCAAATTTTATGAGGAAAGCTTGGAGGATTGGGGCAGATGATCCGGCCAAAGTGGTACATTGTCTGAAAGTAGGACTCGCACTTTCATTGGTCTCAATCTTTTATTACATGAGACCTTTGTATGATGGTGTTGGAGGAAATGCTATGTGGGCTATCATGACTGTTGTCGTCGTCTTCGAGGCCAATGTTGGTACGTAAACTAAATCTTCAAAATTATGCAACCTTCTTCTTTTTAACGAGTGAAAACGACCTTATAATGTATGTATATATGTGTGTGTATCTCCATGTACAACAGGAGCAACATTCTCAAAATGTGTAAACAGAGTTGTGGCAACTATATTAGCTGGATCACTAGGCATTGCTGTTCATTGGGTCGCCACTCAATCAGGGAAAGCTGAGGTTTTTGTGATTGGATGCTCTGTTTTCCTCTTTGGTAATGGCCAAAACCCTAAAATGATCTGTCTTTTCTTGTAAATAACGTAAAGATGATCCATCTTTTATTAAATTCCTCTTTGTGGGTTTGATTCTTGCAGCTTTCACAGCTACTTACTCGCGGTTTGTGCCGTCATTCAAAGCCAGATTCGACTACGGAGCAATGATTTTTATCCTCACATTTAGCCTTGTCTCAGTAGGCGGTTACCGAGTAGATAAGCTAGTTGACATGGCTCAGCAAAGAGTATCAACTATTGCAATTGGAACATCTATCTGCATTATCATTACTGTCTTCTTCTGCCCCATTTGGGCAGGATCTCAGCTTCACCGTCTTATTGAACGTAACTTTGAAAAACTTGCCGATTCATTAGACGGTAAGGGGGATTACAAAACCAAAACTTGTTATGAAAGATTCAGCATTAGCTAGCTCGTGAGCTGACTATATTATTAAAACTGCAGCCTGTGTAGCAGAGTACTTCAAGGAGAACGAAGTCTCAACGAATCGAAATGTAGATGGAGACACTAACATGAAGTTACAAGGATTCAAATGTGTGCTTAACTCTAAGGGAACAGAGGAAGCCATGGTAACTTAACAGATTATCTATAAGATAACGAATAAGTTTTTTTTTTTTTTTTTCTGCTTTTCCGCCGCTTATTCTTCCTTTTCTTTCTATAATCTCAGGCGAATCTAGCGAGATGGGAACCTGCACATGGAAGCTTTAACTTCCGGCATCCATGGAAGCTATACGTAAAGATAGGTGCTGCTATGCGCAGATGTGCTTATTGCCTTGAGAATCTCAGTATCTGCATCAACTATGAATCAGAGGTAACCTTTTTTTTATCATAGTTTTGAAGAACTAACTTTTAGAGGTTGTTGTTAAACTAAAACCAGTGTCTTCTGCTTCTACAGGCTCCAGACCAGGTCAAGAAGCATTTCGGGGAAGCTTGTATGAAACTGAGCTCAGCTTCTTCAAAAATCTTAAGAGAATTAAGGGAAATGATGAAGAACACGAGAAAATCATCGAAGATGGATTTCCTGGTGTTTGATATGAACTCTGCAGTACAAGAGCTTCAAGAAACCTTGAAAACTGTTCCAATTGAGACAAACAAACCTAAAGACGAAGTCCCATCTGAAGAGGACAACAATGAAGATAAAGTCATATCGATGAGCCTACATGAAATCCTTCCCGTTGCCACTTTGGTTTCGTTGTTAATCGAAAACGCAGCTAGAATTCAAACAACCGTCGAAGCTGTCGATGAACTGGCGAATCTTGCAGATTTCGAACAGGACTTTAAAAAGAAAACTGGTGACAACAACACTAAGCAACCACCACTAAGTTCTTAAATCACTTTCAATTACATATTGAAAACTCAACATACATGAAGATTTTAAGCGGAGTTTTCATGTATATATAAGCTTTTTAGTATATGAGTTTGCTCCTTTCCGTAACTGGTTTCAAGGCCACAAAGCAAGTTATAGAACTAAATCTTGATAATACTGGAATCCACTTTTTTACAGTGTCACCATAGCAAAAAAGAAATGAGATCGAGGGGAAACTAAGAAGGATCATGACTACGCAGTGGCCAGTCTTATGTACTTATCCATGAACATAATAGAATCTATGTTCACCTGGAGACGCTAGTGTCAAAAGCTTTCCTTTTTCTCTTGAGGGTTTTAAAGCCAAGGTTCAGAGCCAAATCCTCAACGGGAACCTTGATCACATCGTTTCTAACACCGATATCAGTAGCATACCTGCTCATACAATACACGCCAGCAGTGACAGTTGCAACACCAACAGGATTTGGGATCAACAATGTGAGAGGTGAAGAGAGGAGTGCAGCTAGAGGAGCGCCCAGCATGGAGCTAGCTTGACCGCTTCTCCCAACCCCGTTCTTATCCAGAATGAGCAATCCTGTTTTGCAGTAGAGAGCAAAATCTTCACAGTTATTTTGGAAAACGTCGTAGTTACCAAATCCGTTTTGGAGAAGGTGCATTGCTCTATGGATGACTGTTTGAAACGGGTCAGATGGAGCGGTTGTGCAAGTTCCACCGCGAAATCTGGAGAGGAAAATCGAAGAGCTGACTCCATATTCGAAACGGTAGAGTGAACCCTTCTTGAGGAAGCAGTCAAGGCAAGAGAGTACTACTCCACTCTTTGGTTGTTTGTATCCACAGTCAGGAAATGTAGGGCAAGGAGCTTCTGAAGAATCATCAACCTCTGAAACTGAAGAGGAAGAAGAAGAAGCTAGTGTGGAAGATATCAAGCTGTGCTCAGGTTTGAAATGAACCACTTTGCAACCACCAACAAATACGCCTACAAATTCAGAAGAAAACAAAACAGTTTGAAATGTCAACAAAAGCAATCGAAATCTCTTTGGTACCACCAATTGAATTGACCACATCACTTAAAGAGTGAAACTATAGATTAAAACCCTACAAATTCAGTAACTTTGCCATCAAGATTAAAGCCCTAACAACCAAACAGAAATTAAAGATGACAAAAATCAAAGACTGTTTCTTTCTTTCTTTCTTCTTCTGTGCAATAGATAAAACCTAAAAATACGCAAGACCCAAATTGAGGAAAACTCTGGATGATGATGATTCACACACAATGCATATAAAACCCAATTGATGATGATATAAAGAAAAAAAGGAAGAATCAAAGCACCGTGGTGAGAATAGGCGAAAACGGCTCGGTAAGTGTAGATGTGATCACCAGGTTTAAGCTCGTCTCTCTCGACCTTGTTCGTGAGTACACCCATTGTTTCGTCTCTCAAAAAAAAAAAAAGCTTCCTCCTTTGCTTCAGGAGATTGAGTAGAAGGAAGGAGATCTTACGTCAGCGGCGGAGATATGATGATTTGGCTTTGGCGATCAAACTGGTGCTAACGGAATCTTTTGACGGCGTTAACTGTTAGATGACGACGATCACTGTGGAGGGTAATATGGTAATTTGAAACACGCGTGTTTAAATGGGTTTTTGTAACAAAGGTGTTATGGACTCTTATTATGTTTTAAAAAAATCTGCTCAACGGCCCAAAAATCGATTTGGCGCTTTAAATTAAAGGGGAGGTATTGGTTTAGGATTTAGAATGAATTTTAATAACTTTAAAAGTTAGGTAAAATATGTTGTTATTCAATCAAGACTTTTAAAAACTCTTTAAAAATTTGGTGTTATTGGTTGTGGATTTGTAAAAAGTTATTTAAAATCTTGATAAATCTAGTGTTATTGGATTAAGAGTTTTATAAAGTTATTAAAAGTTTTATGTTATTCAAGTAAAACAAAAGAATCTTGGATTGTTAATGAATTCAAATTTTATGTTATTGGTTTAGGATTTTATATCATTTCCTTCATAACAAAAGTCATGAAAACTCTTTCATCAAATAGAAAGATTTTACAAGATTAGAAAAAACAAATCATCAAGATTTTAAAAAACTTCCTAAACAATCTCTTAGAATCTTTCATTTTTAACTTTCAATTATCTATAATTCTATCAATCAGCAAGAACATAAAGTCATTAAAATTCTTTCTAAATCCTAAACCAATACCTCCCCCTAAGTCATTGTCATCATCTATTGCATTGATTAAAAATACCTATACAGTATTGTTTGGTTGAACTTGTTAAAAGTAAAGATTTTTTCATCTACTTATTTTAGTTAAAACATCCTATATTTTGAAACGGAGGGAGTACTAATTATGTTTACAATCATTGATTATAATTTATATATTGCCTTTGCCGGTTAGAAGACTTGTGTGATAGGCATATACTCCATCTGTCTCATAAAGATTGATGTTTTAAAATATTTTTTTGTCTCAGATGTTTTGTAAACTTCAAGAAGTAATCATTCAAAATATTTGAAATTTTGAATTGTTATTGGTTTAAAATTAAATAATATCTCTTTAGTCAAAGAAAAAAATATATTTAAACTCAGTAATCATTGTTTTCTTAAAATGTATAAAAGCTTCTAAACATTAATCTTTATGAGACAAAGAGAGTATAAAATACTAAACTAATCTAAAAATTGCATAGAAACTTGAAAACATCATATATTATAAAATAAAAAAGCTATATAAAACATCTTATATTTTGAAACGGAGGGAGTATAATAAAGCTATATTGGTTAACTAGCAATTGACCTGCGCGGTAGTTACATTAAGATGTATTCCAGATTTTGTTGTGTATTTTATTTTTTTTGTTACGTAAATTCATCTTTACGTTTATTTTTGTATTTGATTTTGGTTGTTTATGTTGTTTTGTTGAATATTTTTTTTTATAAAAAAGAAGGGTTTGAGCAAGTATAATTTAGTTTGCTGTTTATTTTTTACACATAATAACAACTACAATATGTTCCCGATTCTGAACATGCCGTCGTCCGTTGTGGAATGGGATATAACCATTGTTAAAAATTAATATATAATGGTAGATGAAATTAATTTAAATATATTTATATTTATTAAATATTTGAATGAAAACTTAAATGAAAGAGACCGATACATAAGTTTTAAATAGAACTGCAGTTACTGAATCTATGTATGCCATTTTATATAGCTGTTTCAAATAGTTTTTTTTCCTTTTTTATTATAACGTCTACTAATTATGTCAGTTTAAAGTGAATGCATTGACTAAATTTATGCATACCATTTTTAAAGTGAATGTATTAATATTCTGCAATATCTCTATTATATTTATTAGTAACAAAAATGTCGTAACGCTTAGTATCTGATTTCTGCCTATAAAAGAAAGAGATACATGTCATTTGTGAAGATATCTTCTTCAGTTTTTTTTCCCAAAAAGATTTATAACATTTTTCACAAGAAATGGGTGAATATGATAGAGTGAAAGATCTACATTCGTGGAGATCTAACTGGAAGATTCAAGTGAAAGTATTAAGGAAGTGGAGGAAGGTTACTCAGGACGATGCAACGATTCAACTAATTTTGTGTGATGCATTTGTAAGTATATTGATATTTACCTGTTAATATTTTTAGATTAGTTTAACAATTAGCAACATATGTTTCAGCAATTGTTTTTTGTTCATTTGATATAGGGTGACAAGATTGAAACAACGATTACTGAAGATATGTTCGAAACATTTGATCATGAAATAGAAGAAAATGATTGGAAAGTATTTTCTACTTTTTCTGTCTGTTTCAATGACCGGAGGTTTAAGCACACTGATTGTGATTACAATATCATTCTCATCAATGAAACCATTGTTGAGAAATCAGCAGTGACTTCCAACAATCACTTTTTTGAACTTGAAACGTTTGATAGACTTTTTGAAAGATATCATGCTGTGAGAAATCTCCCAGTACGTATTTTTACATTCTTATATTTTTTTCCTTGTTGTAATCAATAATTTTATACAAATAATCTGTTTTTAACAGACATAATGGGTGAAGTCGTGAATGTGGAACCTCTTTTTAATCTACATGATCCAAATGCGGAGATGCCACATGAGATGATTAGGATCTTACGGTTTTCTTTAAGAGATTTGAGGTTTGTTAACTTTCTCACTGATTTTGCGCACATGAATTTCTTGATGTGCTTAAATTAATCTCATACTAAGGCATGTTTTGGTGTAAACTATAGTGGACTTGACATACCATGTTTGGCATATAATGACTTGGCCGATAATTTTTACAACAATTGGTGGAGCACAGGATGTTATCATGTTGTTGCAGTCCTCCAATTTTGGCATGTCAAATACCAAAGTGGAGGTAATATAATAAAACTTTATGATTAATATTATGCTACATTAGTATTTAGGTCTATATTAAATGATAAACCAGCTGAATGTTTATAATACAACTGGTAACGATAATGTACATTAGTATTTAGAGGTATATTTGATAGTAAATCAACCTAATTTTTATAATACTTTTTGTAATCATTTAAGCTTATATACTTATTGTAATTTTAGGTATAAGAATGGAAATGTATTCTACACCAGGGGTTTCAAATATTTATTTTAAACCAGCAATTGCAGAGGTGGAAGATTTTCAGAGGAGGTAAGTTTATACTTTCATTTCTAGTATATGATATAAATAATGAAAGAACAACTGTTTAAATTTGTACGAAACTATTTTGCAGGCTTGAGTACAACCAAAGTTCTGAAGATGATGAAAGTGATTGAGGAAATAGTGGTTTTAAAATTTCAATAAGACACATGTGGTGTCCTCCTCTTTAATTTTAAAGATTTGAAAGTTAAAGTTTTCTTTAAAGACTTTTGTTTGCATTTTTATGTTTGTGGTTCAAGATAAATGTGCCGTTATTTGAAGACTCCAACCTAATTAATTTTAATATTTTAGGGGGAGGTATTGGTTTAGGATTTAGAAAGAATTTTAATGACTTTAAAAGTTAGGTAAAATATGTTGTTATTCAATCAAGACTTTTAAAAACTCTTTAAAAATTTGGTGTTATTGGTTGTGGATTTGTAAAAAGTTATCTAAAATCTTGATAAATCTAGTGTTATTGGATTAAGAGTTTTATAAAGTCATTAAAAGTTTATGTTATTCAAGTAAAACAAAAGAATCTTAGATTGTTAATGAATTCAAATTTTATGTTATTGGTTTAAGATTTTATATTATTTCCTTCATAACAAAAGTCATGAAAAATCTTTCATCAAATAGAAAGATTTTACAAGATTAGAAAAAACAAATCATCAAGATTTTAAAAAACTTCCTAAACAATCTCTTAGAATCTTTCATTTTTAACTTTCAATTTTCTATGATTCTAACAATCAGCAAGAACATAAAATCATTAAAATTCTTTCTAAATCATAAACCAATACCTCCCCCTTAATTTCTTTCATCTTCTTCTTCTTCTTCTTTTCCTCTATATATCAAATCTTTTTACGTTTCTTCTTGGTATAGGTCTCCGCGAATAATTCCAATCTTCAGATCATATATTAGATTTGCGTCTTACCTAATTTCACAAGCCAATAAACCTTAATTTAGTGATCTCTACCTGATTCGATAAAAGTTGCGTTTTTTTTCCTTCTGCTAAAATTTAGTTTTCCATGAAGAAGGTTCTTAATCGAGGTTTTAAGCCTGCTAAATGGTAAAATTATATTATGGGTTTCTCTTCTTTTCCATTCTATCTTCTTACTTTTTCAAATTATGTTTCAACAACATCTTTAGATTCTATTTATGTCTGATTTTTTTTTGTATTTGTTCATCGGTTGTCTTTTGGTTTTGATTTATGTATTTGGTTGTTGTTGATTTATTGAATTTATACAATGCAGCAAGACAGCTATGCAAATGGCGAATTCACGGCTCAAGATACTGAAGAACAAAAAGGAGATTCAGATTAAACAACTTAGGAGAGAATAAGCACAATTTCTCGAGTCTGGACATACCCCTATTGCTCGAATTCGGGCAAACCAATCTTATAAATTGTAAATTTTGGGAATGTGGCAAGTTTTTTAAAAGTATTATAGAATCTGAGTTTCACTTGTTTGTTTGTTGATGGAAATTGGGAATGTGGTTTGTGTTTTTTATTCTCTCAGGTGGAACATGTGGTTAGGGAAGAGAAGAGAAAGGCAGTTTATGAGCTTATTGGCATATATTGTGAACTTATTGTTGTTCGTTTGGGTGTTATCGAATCTCAAAAGTAAGAAAGATTTGAACTTTGACAACTCTTCATTGCTGTTGTGTTTGTTTATCTTAATGTATTGATGTTTGTGATATCATATACTTCAGTAACTGTCCCATTGATTTGAAAGAAACTGTCTCGAATGTCTTATTTGCTTCCCAGAGGTTATCATCAGATGTCTCTGAGATCTCTGAAGCATTTCACAACCAAGTACGGGAAGGATTTTGTTTCATCTGCTATTGAGTTGCGTCCAGATTCTGGTGTGAGTCACCTGGTAAGTGTCTGCGTCTTTTTTAATCTTTGATGGTGACTTTCTATCTATGAATCTTTTTTGATTGTGATTGTTATCTTTGTAGCTGGTGATAAAATTGACTGCCAAAGCCCCCGATGGTCCAACTAAGGTAAAAAATTTTTGTCGCAATTGCTGAGGAACATAATGTCGTTTGGGAGGCACAATCTTTTGTTAAACCAGATCATCATCTTTTGATCGTCTATGTTCTGATTTGATATGGTGGTTCCATGTTTTGTTTACTTGTTATACTTTCAGGTTTGTTCCTTGTTTGTTTTGTTTGAATTATGTTGGAGGAGTCACTATTGTTTAAGAAAGAGAAATACATAGATTGCTATTTTGAATTGTGGAATTGATTTAAGGTTGATAACATTGGTAAATCGTATTGTTGATCCTTTACCTAAATGAAAAAGACAAACTTGAGCATTTGTTTGTAGTAATAGCAGTGTGCGCATCTATTTTCCATGTCATTCACGGTGCAGTTGATAGTTGGTCCGATTGTTGCCAATGTAGTGTAGTAGCATGGTAGGTTTTGTACATTGACTCTGTGTAATGCCTTTTTGATATCTTTCCAGCATTGATCACCTCTTGCTTTGTTTTGTTTCCAGCCAAGTTTGTCAAGCCAAATTTTCTCTTCATCTGCGTCACCCCTGCACAACTTCACAATTCCATAAAGGTACATACCGTTTTCGTAACTACCTTCTGCTGCCTTCTTCAAGTGTTCGAGCCATGTCTGTGTGTTGTTCTTTTGAAAATACTCTTGGATTCCTTTGATATAGTGAGCCTCGACATTTTCACTTGCAATGCATTTCTCCATGAGGTCTTGGTATCTCGTTAGTGTTGCTAGTGGATTCATGCCTAGGGGCCTTAGGTTGATATTCTTGTAGACTCTCTGATCTTGTGCTGCTTTGGCTAGATGTGGTGATGCTTGCATAACATTTCTTACGGTTCTGCGTGAAAGCTTAGCAACCCGAGAGATTATCTCTCCAAGGATGTCTTTTGGTAGTTCTTCAAGGGAATAAGGTGTGTTTGGTAGCATTTTTTGCAAGTTGTTTGTGATTTTTAAGTTCAGAAATTTTCTTACTGTTATTTATAGGCTAGACGTGTGTTACACTTACGTTTATGTGTGTTGTAATATTTACTTTTCGCCTCCCATTTCTTTCTTTTCATTGTCTCATTGTTATTGATGGTGTAATGAGTTTTGTCGTTTCTTTTTAATTACTAATTTAGGTCATAATTGTGTGTTTAAGTTGGCTGAATGGAGTTTGGTATCAAATTTGTAGTCCTTTCATTTTTCCACCGTTTTAAACTTGTGAACAATTAGAAGTTTGTTATTAAAAGTATAATTGTAACACCTGTGGCGTATAGGTGAAATCGACTTTCTCTGTATTTTATCTTTTATAGAATAGTATTACTATTTGTTATGTCTAATTATAACACAGGTGTCTGTTTGTTAGTTTAATTTAAGTTATGCGTCTCTTATTTGTAGGATTTATTGTATGTTTTTTTATTAAATAAATAAGTAATGAACTTATTTGATTTTTAGAAAAATGGATTATACTTTACCGGTTTTTAAATATTATATGTTGATAAATGTTTTTTTATTTAAAAAGCTTGTTTAATAGTGTTTTGCTTTTTTGTTCCATTTTCCTTTTTACTGTCCTCTTTTAGTTTGTAAGATATTTTGTTTTAAAAACTAAGGTTATGCAAGAAGTAAATAAGACTATGTAGTGAAAATTGCCTATATACTGTTTTAAAAAATCCTTTTCTTATAGATCTGTTGCCCTACATACAGGGCAATTTCTCGTTTCATATAACCACGTAATAATACATTGATTGTGATAGATGTGGTTACAGTGGAGTTTGTTTATTTCATCTTCCTCTGTAAATGTTGCCAAACAAATAACACAGTTTTGAGCTTCCTCTGCTTTGGTTGGTCTTCTTTTTGATGTTTGTAGATTGGCAATGATCATCTCGATGTTTTCAATGTAGTTTGCCTGGAAGTTGTAATTCGTAACTGTCAAGTGTATAAGAAAAGTCCCATTGCTTTGAATCTCTGTTTGTAGAACAGCATTGAGAAATTGGATAAACCATGCTCTTCTTCTTCTTGCCTCGTTGACTGGTATTGCATTAGATGCTAGATGGTATAGGAGATTACCTCTGTAATGTGCCAATGTTGATTCGTCAGCGTTTCTTGGGTAAGGTATGTGGACTTGGATTTGATTTTCACCCAACTGTGGCCTTCTAATAGTGAAGAGTATTGCATTGTCGCTCTGTAGATTGGACGACAGAGTTTCATATGAGAACGTAAATTCTCGATTTTGGTATCTGACCATTTCAGCTCTGAGTTTGTAAATTTAATCTTGCTTTTTTGATAGCTTTTGGAATAAATTATGCGGTTGCTATATATATGGATTTCGTGTACTTGATTTTTTAGAGTCCTCCATTAATAAGCTTTAGTTGTGGATTGTTTTCCTCTGATTGTTCATCTGCCTGCCGTTTCTAATTTCTTCAATGGTGTAGTGGGGTTTTTATTGTGTACTTCAATTGGTTTGGAATGTTTTGTAACGAACCCTCTATAGTGGGGTAATTTGAATATATTGAATGTTTACTATTCCGTAAAGAGTGTTTTATTAGTTGTCGTCTATATAATTTGACATTTTTCTAACTGGGCCTTCCTATTTTAATTGGCCTGGGCCTATATATTTTTTTAAGACTCCAGAGTCTTTTTTACCGTTGTTTTGCGTTGTTTTTTTTTTTAAGTTGAGGTACATCTGCTTTTTGTGTAATCTCAGTGTGGACTCTTATGTTTCCACTTATTTAAAATTACCTAATACCAAAATTACGGTTAATTTTGTTTTTTTTTGTTGGTCTTGGTTTTTAAATTTGTTAAACTCGTTTTATCCACGTGATTTAAGTCTCAAGTAGTTTCTTGTTTCCAATTTTTTGTAGGAAATTATGCGTATAATTTGGGTATATTGTTTGGTGTATTTGTGCACCTATTCCTCCATTTTCAATGTATTTTACGTAATCTTATATGTTCATGTTTACTCTGTAATTATAAGGTTTTTGAAAAGTTCCTTTCAGCAGTTTGTTTACATCTTCTTCAGTTCTTCATTTATTTGGAGCTATGACCTGTTTTGCTATAGTCGTACTAACCTCTTAAGGAATATAGCTGAATTGTTTGCGTATTTAAATTGACTGTTCTCTTTATTGATGATCTTTTTATAAAAAAACAACTTAAAATAGAAATGAGAAACTCGAAATCAATGCAAGGAGTTCAAATACATTGCCTTTTATTTTAATATTTTTTTACAAACTTCCTCATCTGTTTGTAGTAATAGCACTTCTTGCACCTTGTATCCATGTCGTTAACTTTGCATATCTGGTTAGGCTTGTTGTCCCTTATGGATTGGAAGTAGCATGGTTTCTTGATGATGTGGATGCCTTCCAAAGATATTTTGATCTTCCTCCAACAACGATCAGACCTTGAAGTTGATTTTTTCATTCTAGCTTATCCAAATATTCTTTACCTATCTCTGTTTCTCTCCTGCATAACATGAGAATCCCATATAGATAAATGTCTTTATCATACAAACCTTCAGCAGAGGCTTGGAGATGATGTAGGCCGGTATTTGTGTTGTTGTGGTAGAAATACTCTTTAATGCCTTCAATGTAATGAGCTTTAGCATTACCGGATTGTAGGCATCTCTTCATAAGTGGTTGATAGTTGTTTAATGTTGCTAATGGATTCATTGCCAGGGTCTTGAGGTTAAGATTCTTGGACACTCTTTCATCCTGGCAAGCTATTGCTAGTTCATGAGAAACTTAGAAGCAATGTCGAACATCCTGACGCCCAGATTTTGCAACCCTGGATATAATGTTGCCAAGAAGATCTTGCGGTAAACTTTCTAAGACTGAATATTTTTTAGTAAGAGGCATATTTGCTTTGTTTTTTTGTTGTGTGACTTTGGGTTTTGAGTCTCTTCAGTATATTTCTTATATAGTTGAGATCACGGTGCCGTTTCATTGTTTTAACGGATCAATAAACGATAGTAATTGAATTTTTGGTGTTAATGGTCCTTGATTACTGTCATGATAGTGGGGGTGGTGGGGAGTCGAAGCGTAATTGATGTTTGAGGAGGGTTTGTAAGTATAATTGATTTGCCGTTTTAAAATCTGTTTTCTTATTTTCATCTCTATTATATTCTGATGCATGTGGTTACTTCTAAGTGGGCCTTTTGCTCACTTTGTATGAATCAGTTTTCCATTTCATATAATGCCTCTTTTCGTTAAGCCCATTATTTTTGTGTTCTCTGAACTTTGTTATTATGTTTTAAATGTGTTTTTAAATTCTATGATCAGTTTGATATGTGTATAATGAAGAAGTTGACCATTTTTATTGAAAAGAAAATTGTTTTTTGAAAAGAAAATATGTCTTTCTTTCAATAACAGGATTACATAGTGGTTTTCGTAGTTAAATGCAACTTGGTAGTTGTTTTTTTGCTTGATCACTATGCTCCTCTCCATTGTCCTGAGAAGAAATATAAACCAGAGTTAGTATCTTGTGTTCCTTTTTAAAACAGAAGCTTTATAAGAATAGTTGAAGTCATTGTACATGTCCTATTTGTGTATAAATGAGGATCAGTTAGGACTATACCTCTTTAAGTGTTTATGTTATTAAAGACTTCTTTGTAGACAATATTCATAACCCCTGCGGTACCATCTTTCTCTGATGATGCATCTAGTATTTTCAAACATGTATTCGATGTTACACATGATAGAGCCACATACAACTGTCCGTCTGTGAACACAGATTGTGGTAAGTAAAGAGCGACTTGTTTCAAAC
The DNA here is from genome assembly GCF_030686135.1 of Camelina sativa. Lineage (NCBI taxonomy): Eukaryota > Viridiplantae > Streptophyta > Magnoliopsida > Brassicales > Brassicaceae > Camelina > Camelina sativa. Next base: position 26,011,722 of record NC_141892.1, on the reverse strand, counting down.
TTTGGCCTTGACTATTGTTAATTGTCATTGCGTAGCAGACTCTAACTGGGAATTGCTTTCTTCGTAGGGTGAAAGGATGCTTGGTGTCATTAGGAGACAAAAAAATCCTTGGGATGAGGACTTTTTCACCAACATGAGTGCCAACGAGTATCTCTGCTTCTGTTATCCATTGACTGAGTTTTGTTATAAGTAGTCGTGTACCATTGCATAACCCTTTTTCTGGTTTAGATTTCTCAGGAGCATTACTGGTACCCCCACTTTCAACTGTAATTGGTGGTTTGGTAGGCCTGGAAACTCTAGAGAGTTTAAATATTCAACTGTGTATAAATTATTCCAGTCTCCAACTGGTGCAAGCTCTGTGTTGATTGAATCTGAGCTTAAATACTCTTTACTGTCTCCAGGCACCATGGATAGCTGGTAGTCATTTATCTCCCGGACAGTCTCATTTCGAGGAGTCAAGATTGCCCTCTCTGTTAAGTATTGTCGTTCCATGTATGACTGAGAAAATGAAGGATATGCAGCATTTGAAATCGTTGCTAGATGGTTGCCTGAGTTTGGTAGCAATAAACTTTCTTCTATACATATTATGCACCCTCCTACATGTTCATCATGGTTTGTGCTTGCTGACCTTGAATTTCCATCCCCGACTTTTAAAATCCAATCTGCAAAAGCTGCATCTACTGGTTTAGTCTCATGTTTTTTGTCAGTTTGTAAACTTCACAGGAACTCCACAAATGAGATCGATTTAATGACGCCTGGACAGTGTCTTGGCGACTTTCTTGGGGTATTACTGGTAAAATCTGCCTGAAATCTCCTCCTAGCAAAACTATTTTCCCTCCAAACGGCTTGTTCAGTGCAGTCTCGTCGTCTAATGCCATCAAGTCTCTCATTGTACGATCTACAGCTTCAAAAGCATGTTTATGTGCCATCGATGCCTCATCCCATATGATTAAGTCAGCCTTTGTTAATAAGGTACCTAGCATTGTCCCATGCTTTATTTCACAAGTAGATGCTTCGTTGATGTTGATTGGTATCTTGAAACATGAATGAGCTGTTCTTCCGCCAGGCAGGAGCAGAGCTGCAATACCAGCAGATGCAACAGGGATTACGACCTTGCTGATTGAGTGGAGTTTAGCAATGATGGTTTTGTAGAGGTATGTTTTCCGAGTGCCTCCTGGTCCTTGTAGAAAGAACAATTTTCCTGACTTAGCTTCAACCGAATTCAACACTGCCTAGTATATTTTTTTTTGGTCTTCATTCAAAGATGGGAATAAACTGCCATGGTCTTCCCTCTCTTTATCGATGTCAAATTGCAGGTCTTCTGTCAAGATACTTTGGCTGATTCTTTTCAAAATTGCTTTGTCAGGCAACGGCATGTCAGGGAAATTTGTGAGAGACCTATCATTGTCCATTAATAGCTGCTCTATTTCAATCAAAGCATATTGCTCCAACTCGACATCTTTTAGGTCTAAATGTGTGAACTGAAAGACCTTTTTTTGGTTCTGCTGCACATCTTCGGCTAGGTATCTCCAGTTTTTGGTCCAAAGTTGTCGAGGATTTGCTACTTCACAGTAGATAAGCAACTTGACAAATAGATATCGCATTTGATAAGCTGTTGCCCATAGTGCCGCCTCTTTAAGTACATCATGCCACTCTTTATCATCGTCTAGTAATCCTCTAATGTAGCATGCTTCTTTATTTGTTGCATAGACTACTCCCCCAATTGTCTTAATGTCATCAAAGCTTGTTGCTCCTCTTACAATATTCAATAGAATTCTGAGATAAAACAAATCCCCAGCTGATGGGTGGATATGTACAATCCTCCCAATAGCAAAACCTTGTTTCCTCTTTGTCCAGATCTTTGTAGTGTTCCAGACATAAAATTTAGGGAATTCCATATATGTAAGGTTGTATGCTTTTGTTTCTGATATGTATCCTACATCAACTGACTCTTTCTCTCTTTTGTTAGTGGCCATCCATTCAGTGAGCATTGTCTTTTCCACATCTTCTCTAGTTATAATGTTGTTCAAACTTTGCAATTGGTCAAATAGCAGTCTCTGTTGATCTTGAAGATGAATTTGTAGTCGTATCACGGCTGGCTTGTGATAATGAATGTGGAATGCAAAAATCCTCCAAACTGCTTCGCATGCAGAAACGTAGCGGCAATCAAGGTACTCACTGATTTCATCGACAGGTTGTGCTTCTTCTTTGTCCAAACTCTTCTTTTTTTTTCCTCTACTGGGTCTGACAATCACAAATGTAGCTTTGTCCACACCTTTAGTTATATATTTGAAAAGATACTTAACTGCACTTGTCTTACAACACCACTCTACATTGATATGAGCCATATACTTTTTCAGCAGGTTGATGTTATGCGGTACAACATGGCGATTGTCCAATCTTGTTAGACCCTTGAAAACAAATTTGGAATCATCGTTACGGCGCCGGTAGACAACGTAACCGGAGTTGTCAATGGTGGTGTTGTCCACAAAAGCTTGTGGGTACTTCTTACTGCATAAACCATTTTCCATGCATGGTGAGTATGGTCTATCGAAACCACAAGGACCATGCATCATATGCTTCTCTACCAGTTCGAAACCTTCTCTGTCTATTTCCTTATCTGGTAATTCAGCAGAAATGAATTGATCAATGACAGCTGGTTCTGGGTTTTTGCTACTACCTTCTAACCACAGTAGGATGTGTGCATGAGGCAGGCCTCTTTTTTGAAACTCTATTGTGTACACTACTGCATAATAATAAAATTGCACACTTGTAAGATTTACATGTTTTGCTAAGTCTTTATATTTAAATTACACTAATTAAAATACCTGCTACATGAATAGGAAAGAAGACTCCTTTGTTAAAATCAGAAAGCATCTCTTCTAGCTTCATTTTGAAGAATCTTGATTGGAGGTCAGGCCTTGAGTTTGATCCTTCAGTAGTATATGTTTGTAGATGTTCTGTAAACTCAGGCCAATTAGGGTTTGCTGTGAAGGTGATAAATAAGTCAGGGTTTCCAAACCATCTACATATAGCCATTGCATAATTCCACGGCTATATGTAGATGGTTTGGAAACTTGATGGACTACATGGTACTTCTCTACCATATAACGTGGACCTGCAGTGAAACTTGATGGCAATATTATTCTTTTTCCAATCCGTTTAGCATATGTTTCTCCTCTTTCAACAGCATCGTCAACATTGTTATACAAATCAGCTCTTAATTTTTTTTGATTAAGAGCTATAAAACGAAGTCTCTCTTGCTATGTAGCTGTGTAGGCATCAACAATGTATTGATGGAATGATCTGCCTCCCTTAGTAATAGTCATACCTTTTGTTAAGCGTGTTTGAATCTGACAAGCATAGTATTCTCTCATGGTCATATATGATCTTCTTACTTGGCTCTCTGCTGATGAATGATATGTTATTTCTTCATGATATCCAGATTCACCATAAGGGAACAGTAAAGGGTACTGAAGGCTCATATAAAGAGTATGAAGATCACTTATCCTTTGTAGTTCAGTAGTCTTAAATTGGAGGATAACATCACGTCCACGAGTTGCTGTACTGAAATCTCCAACTATCAAAGCAGCTATTTCATCTCCAGTAGGTAAATCATATTGTCTTCCTTTCTTTGCTTGGTTGACCAATCTTATATTGAATTCTTTGCATTGCCCATCTTCATATCTATCCCTTGCTTTTCTGAAAACCTTTGCCAGTTCATTGATTCTATCTAGCATCATTATCAAGATACCAACAATCTCTTCATCAATTGGTTTCCCTTGTCCTGACCCTATCATCTTCTGCATACGATTTTTAATTTCATTTCTTGTGTCAAAAATGTATAGCCGTAGAAAACAGGGTTGTTTGCCATCCTCTGGTAACAGAGACCCAATAGAATGGTAATTTTGGCCATGGATTATGTAAGTATAAGGTCCTTGTGTGCCTGTCACTGTGTGATCAACTTTACCACCAGTTGATGTGAAAGCTAGCATTGAGTTCAGTACACGGATGTTGCGACGATAGTCTGATGATTCGTTGTACAGCTTCTCGATTTCTGGCGGTGTAGGTCGCAGTTTGGGTAATCTTACACGTCCTTGTTGACAACACATTGTTTGGTTTTTTGTTTCAGCTTTCCAAAGAAGGGCGTCACAAAATTGACATGGCACAATACCGGTGGAAGAAGAATTCTCTGTTTTTTTGCTAGCTGTATGTTTGAATGTTTGATTAGTAAGTATCTGGGAGTTCTCCAGAGGGTAAAACATAAAGAATGACTGCATTGTTTGGTTTTAAAATTAACGAAAATCTGCAATTGTGATTTTGTAAAAGGATTTTGGCAACAACGCATATAAAAATAATAATACTTCGTTCTACCTTTTGGTTGCTTAGTATTGCGTTTGGCTAACATAATTCCACATCGTAATCGCCGCACTCTTGTACATAGTTCTGCACATTTTCAATAGAAAATAAAAGAGTTGCGTATATCTAATTCAAAACTGTTGTGTTTCGGGTCTAGGAAAGTACTGATTCTGGCAACTGATTCCTTGCAGAGGTTCGTTAGTTTAGGTCCTTCAGTGTAGTATTTTTCACTAAGCCATGGTTGGCGTAGCTTTGCATCTGTAAGAATTGATTTTAATGATCATTAGTTAAGTACAGGTAAAATGTCTCCGAGATAAAAATATTCACATGAGCATGTAGGAGCTTACTTTTCTTGAATACTCTTTTATCTGCCTCAAGTCTTTCTTTTCCTTTACGGCATTTCTCTTTTTTTTTTTCTGCTGCCTTGACCATTTGCTCGTTCTTTCATGGTTTCAATAGGTTTGAAGGTCTGGAAATAGACTACACTGCTTGATAATCTAAACAGATTTAACACTTTCTTTGTAATATTTGAGATTAGTTTTGAACAGAGTAGGGGAAAAAATTACTCTAATTTCTAATTGTTTAATGTCTTTCTGGACGGTTATAAATGTGTAACGTCTAAATTCAGTGGAAAAGATTAGGCAGTGTTGGAGAGTCTCATTCTTAATGATATTCTGAATGAGTTATTGGCGTTTTAATTTATAGATCAATCATATTGCAATTTGGAAGACAAATGTTTTCGACCTGCATCAAATGTTTTCGATTTTAAATAGGAGTTATTTACTGTCATGATTGTCTTTTCTAAGGTCAGACGACAACTGATGAACTTCTTAATGAGTAAGAGTAGGATACTTTGGTAATGAAAAGTTTTAATGTTCTGCAGCTGAGTTTTAATGGTGTGCAGGGCATAAGAGCTCTTACGACAACTTCAAAAGCAAGTGGATGCTCATCTACGAAACAGACAACTCTGGTATCAAGCAATAGATTGAAAATGTAGGTGTTATTGCTTATGTTACAAACAGTGCACTGTCGAGAGTTTTTTAGTATTAGGTTGATGTATGTGTAAGTCTTGAAATATATTTTTGTTCCTCATTGTTTTATATGTACTGAACCTAAAATTGTTGTAACTTTACCGTCGGTTTATTTAAACCCTCTGGTAGACAATTGTATTGTTGATTTTGAGTGTCATTAACCTAAATTATCATCAGGGATTATCATTTTTTTCCGAAGTATGTTGTTAAAACTTATCATCAAAAACCTAGATCATAAACTATAAATGTCACTCAATCGTGCTTAAAGATTTTGATTATCACAATCATATAGTAATGCGAAGAAAATCCAATAAGAGTAAAAAAAGAAAAACTTGTGGAATGCAGACAAAGTCTTTTGGAAAAAGCAAATGACAATAAAAAAACATAACGAAGTTCGCTAATTGCGTTTCTGTTTCTTCATCTTCATCTGACTTGCTGTAGAAGATGAGGTTTCCTTTGGTAAATCTGCAGAACCAATTTTGTTTTCAACTGATGTCTTATCTACTGTAGAGGATGTGCTTGTCAGGTTTGGCTCAGTTGGACTGGTAGCACACCCGGTAGCACTTAAGTCCAGTTTATCTCCAGTTTGTGCCTGCGTATTTAGATACTAAATAGTTATGAGGTCAATCCAACCGAGAGTTGTATAGATATGGTTTTAAATTTACCCGACGGAAGGTTGGACCATGAGGCACCTCAATAGTCTCATAAATACGTGATACAGTAAATGACTGATGGTGAGGAGTGAAGTTGAAATCAGTCAGCTTAATCTGGAAAGTATATTTCTTTCCAACAATATCAAAGATTTTTTTTGGTATTGGAGCAAAAGAGTCTGAGATTAATTCACCGTCAGCCTGGAGAAAACGAAAACAATTTAGAAACAAATAGGATGCTGTCTTTTGACATTATGTTTGAAATTAATGAACAAACTTGAAAAGTTTAGTAGATTATTTATATACGATCTGAGAAGAAAGTGTTGATGCCTATATGTTGGTTAGCTTCACCATGTCCTTATCAAAGGCTACGAAAACGCCGGTGGTTATGTCGTCATCCACAACCAGTTCCACACGATATCTTGCATGTCATGACATAGTTAGAGTATGGAAACTGTTATTAAGCTGCAATTTTTTTTCAAAACCGATGAAAGTGAAGGAAGTAACTAACTTATAGGAAGTAACTAACTTACTTCACATCTCCAACAGCGGTAGTTGAGCCACATTTGTAGTTATTGCATGTTAGAGAGGACATTTTCTTCACCATTTTTGTCCCACATGCAGCACATGAAATAAAATACCAGCTACGATCAACTTGAATGTCCGTCACTGTTGCGATGCATAAGAATTCTAACTCCTAACATATTACAAATGCAAAACAAATTGGATTGAGTTAACGCATCAGTGGTTTTTGTAAAAGAAATATGAGGCAAAGATGATAGAGAGATTACATGAATAGTTATATATGTTCGATTAATTAAACTACTGAATGAGGGGAATCGAACCTGTGGATTTCCAGTTGCAACAAACTGATTCAGATCATGAATGGAGATTTGTTCAATCTTCGATACTCCATGTAATGGTGAAATTGAGTTAGCGCTTGCTTTTGCTTTCCCCTTTAGCCTGTTTAGTCATGTAGATAAGTATGGTTAAGAGATTAAAAGCATCGTATGAATGACTAAATATAAAAGATTTAGGTAAAACCTTTTCATTACCTATTAGCAAACTGTTTAGTTGTTGCTAAGTCTCCGTCTGAATAAAATTTGGTCCCAGATGTGGCATTGAGGTAGAGTTCACCTGTGGAGAAACATTGGCTAAGTTGTCATGCGAAGTTAAGATGGCATAAAGTCAAGTGTTAATGAATGAAGTTAATCAAGTGATTCACCTCCAAATAACTTTGGGTTTAGATTTGTAGCTAACAATATGTTAGTCCCTCCATCTTTCTCACTGAAAACCTTCTCCAATGAGGACGCATGATCGTCAAAGGCACTTAATCGCACTTTCTCCCCACTGTAATAAAAGAAAATATGTGATGAAAGTAATGAAGAAGGGGAAATATAAGAACCAAATACATCACTAAAGTAAACAGATAGAACTCGGTAGAAACTGACCTTTCAAGACATAGGTGAACTAACATCCTCTCCAAGGTTTGTGTCATTCCATTTCAATAAGCTTTACTGGAACAGACTTCGCCCATTACATCTAATGTGAGAGCAAAAACAGTCATGAAGACAACTTATGAGAGGTCAATTACAAAAGTTATAATATGGAGAGATGGAGTAAATACAGAAACAGGGGAATATTGAAAGAGCAGAGAAAAATCAACACACCAGGAAGATCTGTATTGGTGTTGGCAAGAGAAACCAATTGCTCATGAGTCTGAAACCTGCAAAACTCTTCCGGAATGATACCAAAGCACTCGTCAGTCTGATCAAAAACAGTGGTTGGTGTGAAGCGTATAGAAAAGGGTGAATCAGTTAGCTTAAAACGGGAGTTGCTTCTTGTGACTTCAAAGTCAGACACAATATATATTGCCCCATCACGTAGCGAGTTTTCGAATTTTGAAAGATTGGTCACATTGATCGAACCTTGGATGACACAACTCTAGAGAAAAACTTCATATTAGATACAGTTGTAAAAAAACAAATAAATGAAAAGTCTAGATCAATAAGTATAGTATTGTTCAGTGTATAATTGGGTTAAGATATAAGCAACCTTCTCATCAATAAGTAGGAAGTCGACGCCCATGAGTTGGCCTCCTTTTTTTGACATTGCGAGCAGGCCAGTGACGAAGCATTCTTCCAACGATCTTTGGTGAAGGCGACCAGCTTTGAGATTTTCGAATGAAACGACAGGGGAATGCATTTTAGCGAGGAGAAATCAAAGAGACAAAGACAAATATATGAAGAATAAATTGGAGAAGAAGACATTATATAGGACTTACACCAATTAAAGATAGAGTAGTGGGTCTTCAATTGCAAGATAGAGCATTGAACGGGATGAATTACACTAATAGAAAAACGTTACAATGGAGATCGAAGAGATGGAAGACATCGAAAAGTTGTATGTAAGATTGGAGAACATTTATTTCAAGGATCGAAGAGAGGGAATCCATTTATTTCTTCCATTAGGAGAACATGATAAAAGAATGAGAAGAGTAGGGACGATTCAGGTCAACATCGCCATCGTCCGTTGTGGAATCGGGAAAAGGAGTTTTATTCCGCCGAAAACAAAATTAAGATAATTAAATGGGCTTTAGCAGAAATATTTCAGTTCGAAAATATAAGCTTATTTAGAAAATATAAACTTACAAAAATAGGAAAGTGCTGAAGTGGCACCAAAAATAAGGAAACTATACTTTATATATATATATGAGTTTGCCATTAGACGTGTATATAATAAGATAGTAAAACATATAGACAGCGTAGTGGAGGTAGAGTAGGCAGAGAGGCAATAATAATGGAAGAAACTTCGAGGAACTTCACTTTTTGTTGTAACCCAAAAACAAGAAAAATACGAGTATAAAGAATAAATAATGGTGGTACAATAGGAATAGGCTGCCGATTTTCAGACAAGGCACTCCTACTGACACATGTTTTGAAATAGAGAAAAATTAATTATTTATTTTACTGGTTGTTCGAAGTCTTTAAATCATTTGACTTTTTGCTTTGATTAGTTAAAAAAAAAAAAAGTTAATTGAATTTTATTAGAAATGGAATATCCCAATTACCAAATATCGAATCGACCGGAGCCGTACGGGAAAGGGGAAAGTCAAAACACGTAATAACGGTTATAAATGAAGGGTAATATGGTGTTTTTAAAGTACAGAATAAAGAGTCTGAGATTAATTCACCGTCAGCCTGGAGAAAACGAAAACAATTTAGAAACAAATAGGATGCTGTCTTTTGACATTATGTTTGAAATTAATGAACAAACTTGAAAAGTTTAGTAGATTATTTATATACGATCTGAGAAGAAAGTGTTGATGCCTATATGTTGGTTAGCTTCACCATGTCCTTATCAAAGGCTACGAAAACGCCGGTGGTTATGTCGTCATCCACAACCAGTTCCACACGATATCTTGCATGTCATGACATAGTTAGAGTATGGAAACTGTTATTAAGCTGCAATTTTTTTTCAAAACCGATGAAAGTGAAGGAAGTAACTAACTTATAGGAAGTAACTAACTTACTTCACATCTCCAACAGCGGTAGTTGAGCCACATTTGTAGTTATTGCATGTTAGAGAGGACATTTTCTTCACCATTTTTGTCCCACATGCAGCACATGAAATAAAATACCAGCTACGATCAACTTGAATGTCCGTCACTGTTGCGATGCATAAGAATTCTAACTCCTAACATATTACAAATGCAAAACAAATTGGATTGAGTTAACGCATCAGTGGTTTTTGTAAAAGAAATATGAGGCAAAGATGATAGAGAGATTACATGAATAGTTATATATGTTCGATTAATTAAACTACTGAATGAGGGGAATCGAACCTGTGGATTTCCAGTTGCAACAAACTGATTCAGATCATGAATGGAGATTTGTTCAATCTTCGATACTCCATGTAATGGTGAAATTGAGTTAGCGCTTGCTTTTGCTTTCCCCTTTAGCCTGTTTAGTCATGTAGATAAGTATGGTTAAGAGATTAAAAACATCGTATGAATGACTAAATATAAAAGATTTAGGTAAAACCTTTTCATTACCTATTAGCAAACTGTTTAGTTGTTGCTAAGTCTCCGTCTGAATAAAATTTGGTCCCAGATGTGGCATTGAGGTAGAGTTCACCTGTGGAGAAACATTGGCTAAGTTGTCATGCGAAGTTAAGATGGCATAAAGTCAAGTGTTAATGAATGAAGTTAATCAAGTGATTCACCTCCAAATAACTTTGGGTTTAGATTTGTAGCTAACAATATGTTAGTCCCTCCATCTTTCTCACTGAAAACCTTCTCCAATGAGGACGCATGATCGTCAAAGGCACTTAATCGCACTTTCTCCCCACTGTAATAAAAGAAAATATGTGATGAAAGTAATGAAGAAGGGGAAATATAAGAACCAAATACATCACTAAAGTAAACAGATAGAACTCGGTAGAAACTGACCTTTCAAGACATAGGTGAACTAACATCCTCTCCAAGGTTTGTGTCATTCCATTTCAATAAGCTTTACTGGAACAGACTTCGCCCATTACATCTAATGTGAGAGCAAAAACAGTCATGAAGACAACTTATGAGAGGTCAATTACAAAAGTTATAATATGGAGAGATGGAGTAAATACAGAAACAGGGGAATATTGAAAGAGCAGAGAAAAATCAACACACCAGGAAGATCTGTATTGGTGTTGGCAAGAGAAACCAATTGCTCATGAGTCTGAAACCTGCAAAACTCTTCCGGAATGATACCAAAGCACTCGTCAGTCTGATCAAAAACAGTGGTTGGTGTGAAGCGTATAGAAAAGGGTGAATCAGTTAGCTTAAAACGGGAGTTGCTTCTTGTGACTTCAAAGTCAGACACAATATATATTGCCCCATCACGTAGCGAGTTTTCGAATTTTGAAAGATTGGTCACATTGATCGAACCTTGGATGACACAACTCTAGAGAAAAACTTCATATTAGATACAGTTGTAAAAAAACAAATAAATGAAAAGTCTAGATCAATAAGTATAGTATTGTTCAGTGTATAATTGGGTTAAGATATAAGCAACCTTCTCATCAATAAGTAGGAAGTCGACGCCCATGAGTTGGCCTCCTTTTTTTGACATTGCGAGCAGGCCAGTGACGAAGCATTCTTCCAACGATCTTTGGTGAAGGCGACCAGCTTTGAGATTTTCGAATGAAACGACAGGGGAATGCATTTTAGCGAGGAGAAATCAAAGAGACAAAGACAAATATATGAAGAATAAATTGGAGAAGAAGACATTATATAGGACTTACACCAATTAAAGATAGAGTAGTGGGTCTTCAATTGCAAGATAGAGCATTGAACGGGATGAATTACACTAATAGAAAAACGTTACAATGGAGATCGAAGAGATGGAAGACATCGAAAAGTTGTATGTAAGATTGGAGAACATTTATTTCAAGGATCGAAGAGAGGGAATCCATTTATTTCTTCCATTAGGAGAACATGATAAAAGAATGAGAAGAGTAGGGACGATTCAGGTCAACATCGCCATCGTCCGTTGTGGAATCGGGAAAAGGAGTTTTATTCCGCCGAAAACAAAATTAAGATAATTAAATGGGCTTTAGCAGAAATATTTCAGTTCGAAAATATAAGCTTATTTAGAAAATATAAACTTACAAAAATAGGAAAGTGCTGAAGTGGCACCAAAAATAAGGAAACTATACTTTATATATATATATGAGTTTGCCATTAGACGTGTATATAATAAGATAGTAAAACATATAGACAGCGTAGTGGAGGTAGAGTAGGCAGAGAGGCAATAATAATGGAAGAAACTTCGAGGAACTTCACTTTTTGTTGTAACCCAAAAACAAGAAAAATACGAGTATAAAGAATAAATAATGGTGGTACAATAGGAATAGGCTGCCGATTTTCAGACAAGGCACTCCTACTGACACATGTTTTGAAATAGAGAAAAATTAATTATTTATTTTACTGGTTGTTCGAAGTCTTTAAATCATTTGACTTTTTGCTTTGATTAGTTAAAAAAAAAAAAAGTTAATTGAATTTTATTAGAAATGGAATATCCCAATTACCAAATATCGAATCGACCGGAGCCGTACGGGAAAGGGGAAAGTCAAAACACGTAATAACGGTTATAAATGAAGGGTAATATGGTGTTTTTAAAGTACAGAATAAATAACGTTCAGTTTCTTCTTTATGAACAACCAATAAGATTGGACCACACACACCACTATTACCTAAACCTTCGCTTTTCTGTAAAGCAAAACCACAACCAAAGAGAAGAAGAGAAGAAGAGAAGAAGAAGAAGTAAAAGCATAAAAGAAAAAAATATTCATAAAAACAAAAAAGAAGGAAAACGAGTTTCAAACACAAAAACCACGACTTGTCCAAATCAGGATTTGTCCTTCTTCATTTTTAGTGGTAGAAGGCGAATCAAATTTTGGGAATTAAAATTTTTCCTCCTTTTTTTTTTTTTTTCAAAAATTAAAATTCGAAGGTCTTCTGCTTTGTCTCCAAGCAAACTTTTAGTCAAATCATTCATTTTTATTTTCTTTCTTGATGAAGTTTCTCTCATATAGTAATCAAAGTTCTATGACGAAAGCACTTACTGCTGGTGTGTGTCTTCTTGGAGTTTAGGTAAGAGTCTTTATGGTTTATACTTTATACTCTGTTTCTCTCTCTAACTTTATACTCACCCCAGTTCTTTGTTTTTCGTTTCTGGGTTTCTATTTTAATCAGATCTTGATTATTTAGTTTGTTATTTGACTTAAATTTCATTGTTTCATTGCAGGAATTTGATATTAACAAAAAAAACCGTTTTATTTTTTTGAGTAATTGATTCCAAAGCAAAAAAAAAAAAGCTTTTGAATCGATGGAGGAGGAGAAGTCCTTCTGGGCGTGGTCATGGTCTGTTGAGCAATGTCTGAAAGAGTACAATACAAGGCTAGACAAGGGTATAACAAGCGAAGATGTTCAAATCCGTCGTCAGAATTGCGGTTACAACGAGCTCGCCAAGGAGAAAGGCAAGCCTTTATGGCATCTTGTGTTGGAACAGTTTGACGATACGCTTGTGAAGATTCTTCTCGGTGCTGCGTTTATCTCTTTCGTTCTAGCCTTTTTAGGCGAAAGCGAGGAGCATGATGGCTCAGGTTCCGGGTTCGAGGCTTTCGTTGAGCCATTTGTCATTGTTTTGATTCTGATTTTGAACGCTGTGGTTGGTGTGTGGCAAGAGAGCAATGCTGAGAAAGCCCTTGAAGCTCTTAAAGAGATGCAATGTGAATCTGCAAAGGTTTTGAGAGACGGCACTGTGTTGCCGAATCTGCCTGCTAGAGAGCTTGTCCCTGGGGATATAGTGGAGTTGAACGTAGGAGATAAAGTCCCTGCTGATATGAGAGTTTCCGGTTTGAAAACGTCGACGTTAAGAGTCGAGCAAAGCTCTTTAACCGGAGAGGCAATGCCTGTTTTGAAAGGAGCCAATCTTGTTGTCACGAACGATTGTGAACTGCAAGGAAAAGAGAATATGGTTTTCGCGGGAACAACGGTTGCTAATGGAAGCTGCGTTTGCATTGTCACGAGTATCGGTATGGATACTGAAATCGGGAAAATACAAAAGCAGATTCACGAGGCTTCGCTTGAAGAGAGCGAGACTCCGTTAAAGAAGAAGCTAGACGAGTTTGGGAATAGACTTACTACAGCTATCTGCATAGTCTGTGTTCTTGTGTGGATGATTAACTACAAGAACTTCGTGTCTTGGGACGTTGTGGATGGCTATAAGCCTGTGAATTTCAGGTTCTCTTTCGAGAAATGTACTTACTACTTCAAAATCGCTGTTGCTCTAGCCGTGGCAGCTATCCCCGAGGGTTTACCTGCTGTGATCACGACGTGTCTAGCCTTAGGGACGAGGAAAATGGCGCAGAAGAACGCGATAGTGAGGAAGCTTCCAAGTGTTGAGACACTTGGTTGCACAACTGTGATCTGTTCAGACAAGACCGGGACTTTAACAACAAACCAGATGTCTGCAACGGAGTTCTTCACGTTAGGCGGTGAAACAACGACTACTCGGGTGTTTTCAGTCAATGGTACGACCTATGATCCTACAGATGGTGGAATTGTGGATTGGGGATGCAACAATATGGATATTGCTAACTTGCAAGCTGTGGCTGAGATATGTTCAATTTGTAATGATGCTGGAGTGTTCTATGAAGGCAAATTGTTTAGAGCTTCAGGTTTGCCTACTGAAGCTGCCTTGAAAGTGCTTGTTGAGAAAATGGGTATTCTAGAGAAGAAGAACGGTGAGAACATTGAGGAAGTTGCTAACTTTTCAGACAATGGTAGCTCAGTGAAGCTAGGTAAGTTTTATAATGTTTTCACACCATTACATTGTCTGTAGAATCACCATTACAATTTTATAATGTTTTCAAATCATTACACCATAGTTTTCATTCACTGATCTTTTCTCCATTCTTGCTGCATCAGCTTGTTGCGATTGGTGGAACAAAAGATCAAAAAAGGTAGCGACATTGGAGTTTGATCGTGTCCGTAAGTCCATGAGTGTTATTGTGCGCGAACCAAATGGACAAAACCGGCTCCTCGTTAAGGTAAAACATCATTATTGCCTCTTCTCTTGTTTTTAGTTAAAAACGTTATCTGAATCTTCCCCTTTAATTTCTTTGCAGGGTGCAGCTGAGAGTATACTTGAGAGAAGTTCTTATGCACAGCTTGCTGATGGAACTCTTGTCCCTTTAGATGAATCTAGCAGAGAAGTAATCCTCAAGAAACATTCTGAAATGACTTCAAAGGGATTGAGATGTTTAGGATTGGCTTACAAAGACGAATTAGAAGAGTTTTCAGATTACTCTTCTGAAGAACATCCTTCACACAAGAAGCTTTTAGACCCTTGTAGCTATTCGAACATCGAAACAAATCTAATCTTCGTTGGAGTTGTTGGTCTTAGAGATCCTCCACGCGAAGAAGTTGGCAGAGCAATCGAAGATTGCAGAGACGCTGGGATTAGAGTAATGGTGATAACTGGAGATAACAAATCAACAGCTGAAGCTATTTGTTGTGAGATTAGATTGTTCTCGGAGAATGAAGATCTTTCACAGAGTAGCTTCACCGGTAAAGAGTTCATGTCTCTTCCCGCTTCAAGGAGATCCGAAATCTTGTCCAAATCTGGAGGGAAAGTGTTCTCTCGAGCTGAGCCAAGGCATAAGCAAGAAATAGTTAGGATGCTTAAGGAAATGGGAGAGATCGTTGCGATGACTGGTGATGGTGTGAATGATGCTCCTGCTTTGAAACTCGCTGACATTGGAATCGCCATGGGAATCACTGGAACAGAGGTAAAAAAATTAACTAACTTAACTGTAAAAACATGTTAACTGAGCAAAAAAAAACTGAGACCTTAAGTTTTAAAGACATTAATACTTACTCTATGATGCTTCTGTGCATTGTCAGGTTGCGAAAGAAGCTTCGGATATGGTACTTGCAGATGATAATTTCAGCACTATCGTCTCAGCTGTAGCAGAGGGTCGGTCCATTTACAACAACATGAAAGCTTTTATCAGGTAACAACAAAAAGATCATGTTTGTTCTGCTTTTTCCTCTGTAATTGTACTGATCTTGTGGAAATAAATGATTTCAAGGTATATGATATCATCAAACGTTGGAGAGGTGATCTCTATCTTCCTAACGGCGGCATTGGGGATACCGGAATGTATGATACCGGTTCAGCTTCTTTGGGTTAATCTGGTCACTGATGGTCCACCAGCTACAGCGTTAGGCTTCAATCCAGCTGATATTGATATTATGAAGAAACCACCGCGCAAAAGCGATGATTCCCTCATTGATTCGTGGGTTCTTATCCGATATCTAGTGATTGGTTCTTATGTTGGAGTTGCCACTGTTGGAATCTTTGTCTTGTGGTACACACAAGCTTCTTTCCTCGGTATTAGCCTCATCGCAGATGGACATACATTGGTCAGCTTCAATCAGCTTCAGAATTGGTCAGAGTGTTCTTCGTGGGGAACCAACTTCACAGCGGCTCCTTACACAATCGCAGGTGGTCTTAGGACAGTCGCGTTTGAGAAAAATCCTTGCGATTACTTCACTTTAGGGAAAGTCAAGCCAATGACTCTATCGCTCTCTGTTCTTGTGGCAATTGAGATGTTCAACTCGTTGAACGCTTTGTCTGAAGACAACAGTCTCTTAAAGATGCCGCCATGGAGAAACCCTTGGCTTCTTGTGGCAATGACCGTCTCCTTTGCGCTTCACTGCGTCATCCTCTATGTTCCTTTCTTAGCTAATGTGTTTGGGATCGTGCCTTTGAGTTTCAGGGAATGGTTTGTGGTTATTCTTGTTTCCTTCCCTGTGATTTTAATCGATGAAGGTCTTAAGTTCATTGGGAGAAGCAGAAGGACAAGAATCAAGAAGAAGATCAAGACAATGTAAAAGTCTGGTCTACACCAATAGACAAAAGACTGTAACTTTTTTCTTACAATCTTTTGTTTCATTAAGGAAACCTCAACCAAAAACACAGTAGTAGTAACATGTTGTTTTTTAAAATTTTTGTGGACGCATAATCAAACTTTGGATTTGATGTAATCTCTTTTGCATGCAATTTTTGTTTCATCAAGAAACACAGACAAAAAAAATTATTAAAGATTCTCTCAGTTTCCATTAAACCCTCAACCAAAGATCAGTCAGAAGATGAAAGAAAAAAAGGAAAACAATCAAACATGATAATTCAAAATTACTACTGTTTTTATTGGAATATAATGCTTAGCTGTATTAAGTGTTATAATTTGATTGGATAAAGTTTTTAATGATGTGTGAATAGGAGAGCTTAAAACGCTGAGTTGGGAGTCTGGATTGTATTGATTGGAATTGCTAGAGTCTCCACTTTGCTCGATTCCCTTCAAAATTACTACTGTTTTTATTGGAATATAATGCTTAGCTGTATTAAGTGTTATAATTGGATTGAATAAAGTTGTTAATGATGTGTGAATAGGAGAGCTAAAAAGCTGAGTTGGGAGTCTGGAGGGACTCTTTTGATTTAATTGTTTATATATTTATATTATTTTGTGACTATGGTAAAATCATATATATATATATATATATAAACTATTTGATTGTTTGATACTTTGAGTATAGTTTACATTAAATTCTATACAAATATAAATTGTAGGTGTGATTGTTTATATATGGCAGCAAATTAGTTATTTTTTGGTTCTTTGAAATGTTGAATAAAATAGTAAAGAATGGGAGAAGAGACCCAATTAGCTATATCCATGTTTTAAGAGAGAGCGAGGCCGGTAAGTCTCCAAGGTCATCGTCTGAAAAAACATTTGATTCTAAAAGTGTTTTTTAACTACATTAAAAATCGCCTTACTTGGAGAATCATAAAGCATGCGTAGCTAGGACAGCCAATTGAAACAAAAGCTACCCCTCCCTTTTGATGGAGCTGTGAACATCTGTCCCGGTTGTATTCTGTGCAGAATGTCTTTTGGTCCAAAAGAGGTGGAGAACTGGTCCTTTGACCAGAGATTAATTACATCATGTGGAAACAAACGTTGGATTTGATGTAATTAATCTCTTTTTCATGCAATTTTTGTTTCATCAAGAAACACAGACAAAACAAATTATTACAGATTCTTTCAGTTTCCATTCTCAACCAAAGATCAGTCAGAGGATGAAAAAAAGGAAAACATAATAATTCAAAATGAACACCCTAGTCTAATCATTAGAATTGTTAGCTTTAAGATGTGGACGAAAAAACAAAGTTTGGATTTGATATAATCTTAAGAAAATCTATTACATATTCTCTCAAAGTCAATTAAGACCTTAACCAAAGAAGCAAACTTTGGATTTAATATAGTCTATGATTTTTTTGTGTATAAACTCAGTATGTTATCATCAAGCAACCCGGACAAGTTTTGTTGAATCAACAAAGACTAATTCATTACAGATTCTCTCAAATTCCATTAAGACATCAACCAGAATCCCAGATTTACCTCTTGTCATCAACATCTTGACCAAGCCCTTTATGTGTTTACCAAATCTGCCTCTCTCAACCACATCGTTGACTAAGATGACTTTGTTCCTCTTCTTATCTTCTCCCACAAGAAACTCCATCAATCTTCTGACATCTTCTTGAGTCCGACCAAGACAATTCTTCGATTGACAAACGCTCACGAGCGCCGCAGCAAACCCTGAGGCCGCTTTATCGTGCACCGGAGGAGTAGCAACTCTCGAGGGTTTTGTCTGCGGAAGCGGAAACGAGATTGCTCTGGAGAAACTAGGGTTTTTGTTGTTGTGTGAGTATGATGATGAGGAAGAAGGTGATGACGTCGATGCTGGTTTTGAAAGATTGGTAGATGAAGCCGAAGCGGCGGCAGCGTTAACTGTGGATTTAAAGCGGCGGGAGATGGATCTCAACGGTGGTTGCGGCTGTGGAGGGAGAGAAGGGAGGTTGAAAGATGAAACGGAGGCTGAGAGAGTATCCATGGCTGACGATAAAATGAAAGAATTGCAGTCCTTTAACATATTATCCACCCGGAGATGATTAATACAGTTATAAATATTTCAATTTCCCTTTTTTTATGTATTAAAAATAATAATAATTTGTTAACAATTTTAAAAATATCTGAGGTAACGTACATAATTGAAAAAACTGCCAATAAAATACTGGATCTAGAGTTTTCGTTAAAAAAAAAAATCTAAGTAGGTTTTGTTTAGTCAAAGTTGATTTTGTTTAATCACATATTCCTACATTTAATAAGCGTATATACTAAATGAGTAATTTTTGTAATTCTGAAATGAAAGGTATCTGATTCTGAACACGTATTTTAAAATTTGTGAGAAGAACGTATCTAATAAAGTGAATCCAATACTTTTCTTTGTGTTACTGATATACTTGTCTCAATAAGGTATGTTTCGTGTAGGCTAAAGTTGTCTCCTCTCGTTCTTGAGCTTTTAGCTTATCTATTTGAACCAAACGTATGGAAACAATTCTACATACTCACACCGATCCAATAAACTAGTGAGAGTTGAGAGAATAATGTTTAATAATCGACAATCTCGCCGGAGGTTTCGGCTCGGAAACTTAGCTAGACTTGTCCAGTTACGTCAAAACGTCAGCCAACAACCACCGCCACCACGAATGACTCTTCAAGAAACATTGTCTCAATCGCCACCACAGTCACCTCCTCCAACTCAATTTTCATCTCCGATACCTTCAACATCAACAGTTCCTTTTATCGAATCCCGTCAAAATAGCGGCGGCTCTCCACCACAACCAAAGTCATCAACATTGTCGCCGTTATCACCAAAACCAAAGGAAGAGTCTCAGTCGCAGCCAATGCCACCACTCATGTCAAAACATGTCGAAACACATCGGAGTCTACTTATCCACTCACCACCCAAGTCACCGCTAATACCGCCACTGATGTCAAAACATGTCAAAACACATCGAAATCTACTTATCGAATCACCACCTAACTCCCCACAAGAGTCCACTGAGTCTCAACTGCAATCTCTAGCCTTGGTGCCTCCTACACCAACAACACCAAAAGCAAAAACGCCATTGTCCCCTCCGTCAACGCTAAAGCCTACCGAAGAATCTCAGTCTCGACGGTCTCCTCGATCACCTCCGCCGCAAGCATCACCACCGTCATTGTCAGGACCAGAATCTCAGATGCCTTTACCACCACCCGAAGCCAAATCCCCACCTTCTTCACCTTTAACGCTTGACACTAATGAAGAATTCAATTCCAATACATCTCCACCGTCTACATCCATTAATGAAACTCGATTACGACCATCGCCTCCAACATTATCAGAAACATCACAAGCAGCCATGACTCCTCCACCATCTTCACCGTCAACGTTAAACGCTAATGAAGAATTCCAATCCCAATCGTCTCCACTCCCGTCTAAATCCACTGATGAAAATATTTCCCAAACACAATTAATTTCGTCGCCACCACCACCGGCATTATCAGAATCTAGAGAATCTCATCCGCTTTTACTAGAAGCCATAATACCACCGTCTTCGCCGTCAACAAACGAAAATTTTCATTCATCGCTTCTGACATCTAAATCCGTTAACGAAACTCGGTTCCGATCATCGCCTCCGTCGGAAGCATCGCCACCATCACCGTCCGAGAAAGGTGATACTCAATCGCCTTCATCACCATCAGAAGCCAAATACCCACCGTCTCCACCGTCCCAACCGCCTCCACTATCTAAATCCATTAATGAAACAAGGCCTCCATCCGCGCCTCCGTCATTATCAGAATCTGGTAAATCTCAACCGTTTTTGCCACCACAAGAATCTAGAATTCCACCGTCCCCGCCGTCGACGCTAAACGCAACAGAAAAATCCCAATCGCAACCGCTTTTGCCGTCTAAATCCATTAATCAAACACTTTTCCGGTCATCGCCTCTGTCGGAAGCATTGTCAAAATCCGGTGAATCTCAACCATCTGTACCACTTCCAGAAGTCAAAACTCCACCGTCAATGCCAAAAGTTAATAAAGAGTTCCAATCCCAAACGCCTCCGCCGCCTCTGCCGTCTAAATCTGTTGCTGAAACTCAACTCCGATCTTCGCCACCACCGTCGTTATTAAAATCTGATATAAAATCTCAATCCCAAACGTCTCCATTTTCAACGCGAGTTGAAGAATCTCAATCCCAACCGCCTCCACCGCTTCTGCCATCTAAATCTACTGATGAAACTCGGTTCAAATCACCACCATCATCATCGGATTCTGTTGAATCCCAGTCGTCTTTACCACCATCGAAAGCCAAAAATCTACCGTCTTCGCCGTCAATGCTAAAGGCTAAAGAAGATTTCCGATCTGAAACGTCACCACCACCAGAAGCCAAAATCCCACCGTCTCCGCCGTCAACACTAAGCGAAACTGAAAAATCACAACACCAGTCGCCTCCACCGTTTCTGCCATCTAAATCAATTGATGGTACTCGGTCCCAATCACTACTACCACCATCAACATATACTGAGAACCCTAATTCAACACCGCCACCATTGTTGTCTTCGAAAGCTGCTAAAAACCTCAGATCTCAATCGCAGATGAAAACACCAATCCCCTCTCCTTCCACTTCTCCAGCCACGATCAACGCACCACCATCTCCTCCTCCGAAATCGCCGCCGCCACTTTCATCCTCACTCAAATCCCAGATAATTTCGTCACCTAAACTATCGTCACTCCAAACTGAACCTAATAAGTCAACTGAATCTCACACTTCAGCAGATCACAACAAGGATCTAAACCACAACTCAGATAAACCGGACGTTAAGCTCATGAAGAATAAAAACAGGGGAAAGGCAATTTGGTCAGAGAAAAAAACAGAGCCGATGATTATGATGTTCATCAACAGTAACGTCCAAGGACTCAACACGTCACTATCGCTTGATTCATCATCCTTCGATCATGAACCAGGCGTCCACTTAACCATCGATTCTGGTCATAGTTGTGATTTCTCTTCAAAAGTGTTTTAGTGTTGTGACTTGTCTCACACGTATGTGTATATGCAAATTTATATATGATATCATCATGAGTTACAACAAAAGAAAAAAACCTTGTGTAACAAAAATTTGGCGCCATTACAAAAAATGGGCCTTTTTGGTTGGGTAAACTTAAGGCTAAGTTGATTTACTATACAGGTTCGGCCCACTGAACCTTGCGTAGGAGAAAATGAATCTTTTGTACGCCTTTTTTTTTTTTTTTTGGTTGGCATATGTCTTAGCATAAACCACAATCCCAATTGAAAAAAGGGAAATATGATCTTCTTTTTGTTGTTGTCAACATGCATTACTAGTATTACGTTCCTGTATTAATTATGACTTTATGAGATTAGTTTACGTTACAATGTTACGTTAATTATATGGATCAGGGGGTTCAGGGGGCAGGGCCATTCGTGTAAACGTAACTGTATGTGTATATATGTAAAGAATGAACTATTGTATTGCCTTAGCTTGCACTGATCATATTGAGCCAGCTTAATATATCATACTCAAACATTATTTCATGTTATGAAGTAGAAGAAAAATATCAGCATGCATGTTATGAATTCTAAATAAGAAATTATCAACCACTAAGAATTATACTTACGTTTATGCACTTATATATGTACTCTATTAATTATTTTGGTTTTATATTAATCTTCAACCTCTTGATTGATTCTTATACAAATATCAAAATAAATAATGTTATTTTGTTTTGTATATTTTTTATATACAGCTGTTGGTCAAACTGGTACAGTTGATATGGTAAATGAAAAGTCAAATCACAATACAAATTCCCATGATGTGCAATATATACACTGTTCACCTCTTTTTTTGATGTAATTCAATCTAAAATAATCTCACTTTCGAAAACGGAAGCTAGTAACATTTGTTATTGCACAATACAAACTCCCATAGAATTAACATTCGAATTCTCAACCTATCATTTCTTTTCAACACACACAAACAATAGAACGTTTTTGATGAAATTTGATTTACTAGTAAATGAAACCCCAAAAAAAAAAAAAGAATACAAATACAAGCCAGAGACCGGATATATCAAAATCAGAAGTAGTTTTTTTAATTAAAGCTATATAGGGGGGAAAAGGAGCTGGATGGCATTATAGAGAGCATATAGAGACAAACATGCCTCAAAACTTTTTGACAGAATGCTTTATTGTAGTATTTATTACTTCCCTAATTACAATGTAGCCAAAAACGAAGTCGTCGCCAGACTACTATTCATGCATGCATACCCATCTGTGTTTAAATTCAAACACTATTGGGAACATACAATATATGCATATATCGTTGTAGACAGAGGCGTGAAGTTCCACGTGAAAAAATACCCCATGCCATAAAGAAACAAGAGTAATGTCTTCGCGTTGAACAACTTTTTCCACTAATACTTCCAATTAGCGTAGACCTGATTCTGCAACTTATCTAGTTAGCTTATTGTGTTCATATTAATATGGCCTTTACAATCTTCGCCACTTACCCATAATCAAAATATTACGAATATACGAGGTTACACGCAAAAAACGTATAAAACAAAGATATCTAAGAAAATTTCTAGAATATATATAGTACTATTCCATCTTTTGTTAATATATAGCTAGCCAGTATATGTTTTAATTTGCAACAAGATAACCTTTGATAATTGATGTGTGATAATTAAAATTTTATACTGTAATTTTATTTCTCAGTTTTATGTATTACTGTGTGTCTAATTGAAATGTGTATTTATTTTAGTGCAAATTAATTGAGTTTTTGAAACGTGCATATAACTGATAAAGTGGGAACTTGGCAGTGATACCAAAAAAGTAAAACAAAAATAAATATGTTTCTACAACTGGTCATCCTCAATGTACCCAACTACTACTCTGACGATTTTCTCTTGCCTTATTTATTTCTCGATTTCATATACTATATGTCTATGTATATTTCGTTTATAAATGTAGTTTAATCTCAACCAATCGCATATAATCTATTTTCCTAATATAAGAAATTAAAAAAAAAAAGTTCGCAGAATATGCAAAAATTTCAATGAAAACATGTCGGCTGAGAAATAATTAATGACGTGGATACTTAAAATGAATACAAAAATAATTATATTTTAAAGAAGACAAGGCAAGCGCTAGGGTTTTGGAATGACAATTTGTTTCGGTCTTCTTAAAAGCCCACCACCTCCTCATCATCATTCCCTCATCATAACACCATCACCATCTCTCTCTCTCTCTCTCCCTCTATTGTCTTTTTCTCTCTCTAAGTATTACTCCTTTAAGATTGAGCTGTGACTGTGTGATGGTTATCATGAAGAGAGGCTATTTCTGTTGTGGGGAATGTTGTTTGGATCGAGGATATCATATCCACACCATACACAAGTTTTTATATATATATATTACGATATGCATGATACGATTGTGCAATATTGTCCATATATATGGTATCGTCGGACCAGGCTTCATTCCCCTCAACATGTTAAATGCCGTCAATCACTCATGGATTGTTTATTTTGGTTTTGACAATGTTGGCTGTTTGATGAACATTCTCTCTCTCTCTCTCTCTCTCTAACTGTTTCTATGCTGATCCTGATTGATCCAATAATCATTTTCTTGCATTGTGTACAAGTCGGCAAAAACTACAAAAACCAATTTAAATGATCCTTCCCACTTAAATGACTACAAAATGCTAACGTGATTAGTATACATTTAATTTATGATGACGGATCGAGTCTCTTCTTTGAGGCAATGACTTTTTCAGTGAATAATATTCGTAATCGATTAAGTGGGAAGGAAACCGGTTAACATTTTTTTTTTTGAAAAAGCAGAAACTGGTTAACATAATAAGTAATTTTATGCCTGTTTAGAGATATATATGCAATTCGTATTTGATTAAGTGGGAAGGCAATCGGTTTTTCGTAACATGATATTTTTATCCATATAGGTTATAAGTTTGGACACTAGTTGAAGATATCATCACATATCCTATATTGTTAACAACTTACTTTAGGACTCCTTGGAAGCAGGAAAAGACGCGACCCCATTCCTTCATCCTCCATCTTCGCCGATCTCGGCGTCGGCTCCTACCGGCCACCATGACTAAAAAGAAACCCAAAAAAACACCTCCTATCGCTTGTATCCCCTCCCCCCTCAACAAATAGGTCCCTCGGATCTCCTAGATCTGAACAGTTATCTGAGCCCTCCAAGGTCTTGGCTAATTTAGGAGTTTCCGTTTCAGCCGATCCATCCTCTCGTGTGGAGGCGGAGTCAAAATCTGGAAACTCTAATTTCCCTGCTCCAGCAACCGCAGTCCCTCGACATCCGGTATCAGCTGTCACCAGTGAGAAAGTAAATCCCGGAAACCCTCAAACCGTGATGAACACAATTGAGGCAAACCCGACAATTACTACTCCCAATCTAGCCTCTCCGGTGAATCAGGTGCCGTCATCTGACTCCCCGTGGAAAAATCTTGTTAACGGTAGCTCGATAAAGCTATCAAAGAAAGGTACTCCCTTCACTCTTGATTCGGGTGAAGCTTGTGTAACGATACCAAACTCGGTGATTGAAAAAAATAGAAAAGCCTGGGACAGCTTCATCCTTGGTCAATTCTACGAGGAACCTCCATCTAGAGGTGCGGTACAGGCGATTGCGAACGGTATATGGAGTCGCCAACGTAAGGACATCTCGGTCTCCAAAATGGAGGGAAACTCTTTTCTTTTTCGAGTACCCTGCCCAAATGCTCGACGCAGAATTCTTAGCCAGTGTCTCTGGCAAATAGACGGACAGTCGATGTTTGTAGCCAAGTGGTCTCCGGAGATCACACCCTCAAAACCGGAACTATCTATGGTCCCAGTGTGGCTTGAATTTGTGGGAGTCCCCTTGCAATTTTTCAATCGCGAATGACTTGAACACCTAGCGGGTCTGGTTGGACACCCGGTCTGTCTTCACCCACAAACCGAAAATCTGATCAACGTGGAGGTAGCAAAGGTATACACAGTCATTGATCCGAGGAAACCGCTGCCAGAAGCTGTGAGTGCCCGCTTTGAATCCGGAGAAGTAAAGCGTACTCAGGTCTCGAGTCCATGGCTTCCTTCCCTTTGTAGTCATTTTAAGAAAGTGGGACATACAATATCCCATTGCTCCAAAGCGCCGCCCAAGTGTTCTACATGTGGCTCTGTAAAACACCCTACTGCAGAATGCCCAAGAGCAAAAAAGGAGAAGGCACTAGGAAAACGCCCTATAGCAAGCCAACTTCCCATCATAGGGTTACCACCAAACCTGGATTTGGGTGACCAATCGGTCTCCAAGCTCCCACCTGTTCAAAATGTAATCCACCCGGTTGTCCCGCTAAAACCAGTACCAGCGGAAACAGTCCCACCCGTATGGTCAGTTGGGAAGAGTGCAAAACTTGTGGCTTCTCCAAGGACAGAAAATAATTCAAATTCACCTAAATCAGCTTCACCTCCTCGTGTTCTGGGTCTTGACGATGGTAAACTGTGTATTGACTTGAGAGACAATCTATTTTCCCATCTATCACCCCAAGAAAATGCAACAGGCGATGAGGAGTCAGAAACAAGTTCAGCCAATCTCTCGGAAGAAGATGACAATTCGGAAGCAGAAGAAGATCGCTTCTTAAAGGTTGTCTCCAAGAGAATGCTGAGACAAAAGTTGCGTAAGGACCGGGTAAGAGGCCCCTTAAACCTCTAAACCCCATATCCTTTTATGGATATTTTTGTTGGAATGTAAGGGGGTTTAATGACCCTGTAAAGCGGAGAAGTATTAGGAAGTGGTTGAAACAAAATCAACCAGTTTTTGGTGGGATTATTGAGACTTATGTCAATCCCTTAAAAGCGGATAATATAGCCTCTCGAACTTTTCCGGGATGGTCTTTTGTTAATAACTATGAGTTTTCAGATCTAGGAAAGATCTGGATCGTTTGGCATCCCTCTGTTCAGGTAACTATTATCAGTAAATCCTTGCAGATGATCACATGCCGTGTCAAACTGCCTTTTGTCCATCACCAGCTTGTTATCTCTGTGGTCTACGCCTCCTCTACGAGTAATTCTGCAAGGAAAGATCTTTGGGCTGAGATTGTGGATTTAGCCGCAGACTCGACACTCACAAGTTTGCCCTGGACTGTTCTAGGTGATTTCAACCAAACGCTTCTGCCTCACGAACACTCTGACCAAGATGCAAATGTGATGACTTCGGGAACGCGCGACCTCACACAATGCCTCACTTCAGCCTCTCTAACTGATCTTCCCTACTGTGGCAACACCTTCACTTGGACAAACAAACACACATCTGGTCACGTTGCAAAGACACTTGACAGAATTGTTGTAAACGCGGAATGGATCTCAGCTTTCCCCTCTTCCCTAGCAGTTTTTGGAGAACCTGCCTTCTCGGATCACAGTCCCTGTTGTCTGTTCCTGGATACTCAAGTGCCAAAGAGGAAGAAGCCTTTTAAATTTCTGGTGATGTTGAACAACCACCCAGATTTTGCTCTCCTTGTAAAGCTCTGGTGGGACGGCCTCAACTTTAATGGAACCAAGATGTTCAAAATAGCAAAGAAACTAAAAGCCCTGAAAGGAGTGATTCGTGAGTTCAGCAAAGGAAATTACTCAGGTATTGAGAAGCGAGTACAACTGGCCTACGATGAACTCCTTCGATGTCAGCAGGACTTACTTAAAGCACCCACTATGCAGCTAGCTATGCAGGAAAAACTAGCGCATCAGGAATGGTGTTTTTTAGCTAGAGCTGACGAATCCTATCTAAGACAAAAGTCTCGTATATGTTGGCTCGAAGAGGGGGATAAGAACTCAAGATTTTTCCACCAGTCCGTTATTGTCAGGCAAGGATTTAACGAGATCATCTTCCTTCTTGATAACAATGATCAGGTGGTGGACTCTAGCCAAGGTATCCAAAACCTTGTGGTGGAATTCTATCAAAATCTACTCGAAGAGCAGCACCAACTCACCACAGCATCGGTTCCAGAATTAACTGAGCTACTTCCTCAACGATGCTCTGAGGCAGCTTCTCGGATTCTGAACTCACCAGTAACGCCGGAGGAGATAAGAAATGTTATATTCTCGTTGCCACAAAACAAAGCCCCGGGTCCCGACGGCTATTGCGTTGAATTTTTCACAGCCCACTGGGAAACTGTCGGCCAATCAGTAATAGATGCAGTCCTGGAATTTTTCCATTCTGGTAAGCTCCTCACTCAGTGGAATGCCACCATTCTGACTTTGATCCCAAAGATCCCAAATGCACAGCGAGTGACTCAATTTAGACCCATATCCTGCTGCAACACCTTATACAAAGTCATCTCCAAGCTACTTGCTAATAAGCTTAAGAAGGTACTCCCTGATTTGATCTCCAACTCTCAATCTGCGTTCATACCGGGTAGACTTTTGGTGGAGAATGTGTTGCTTGCAACTGAGTTAGTGCAAGGATTTAACCAGAAGAATATCTCCTCCAGAGGAATGCTTAAAGTGGACCTGACGAAGGCTTTTGACTTGGTTCACTGGGGATATATACTAAACACCCTCAAGGCCTTGGATTTCCCTACTCATTTCATTAAGCTTATCGACCAATGCATCTCTACAACCAGTTTCTCTGCATGTGTAAACGGTGAATTATGCGGATATTTCCGTGGAGCAAAGGGCCTCCGCCAAGAGGACCCACTCTCGCCCTATCTGTTTGTCTTGGCAATGGAAGGACTATCACAACTCCTATCTAAGCAGTACAACTCAAAACTGATTGGCGCTCACCCTCTTGCTATGGACCCGCAAATCACTCACCTAGCCTTTGCGGACGACATAATGGTGTTCTTTGATGGAAAAGTGGGCTCCCTAACTCACATTGCAGCGGTTTTCGAAGAATTTTCCAGAATATCTGGCCTCACAATGAATTTTAGCAAAACGGACCTCTTCGTAGCAGGAACCAAGTTGAAACCTCACAGATGGCATCTCTTGGCTTCAACATTGGTTCACTCCCAATTTAATACCTCGGGTTTCCCCTCATGCACATGAAGCTAAGGCTAGCTGAGTATCGACCCCTTATCGAGAGCTTAACAAAGCGGCTATCCTCTTGGACATCCCGGGCACTATCTTACGCAAGTCGTCAACAACTCATTTCTTCGGTAATCTATGGCACCATAAACTTCTGGATGGCGGCATTTGTTTTGCCAAAGGGATGCATTAAGAAAATCGAAAGCCTATGTATTAACTTCCTCTGGAATGGCAATGGGGGTCGGAAAGGTTCAGCAAAAGTGGCATGGAGACACTTATGTCTCCCAAAAAACGAAGGAGGATTGGGATTCAGATGCCTATCTGAGTGGAACAGAACATTGATGCTTAAACTAATATGGAGACTTTTTGGTACCAGTGACTCACTGTGGGCCTTGTGGATGTGGAACAACAAAATCAAGGATCATTGCTTTTGGAGCTTGGATGTTAAAAAGCAATCGTCTGCCACCCTAATATCCATGCTCAAATTGCGTCACATTGCAGGAACTTTCCTCTATGCCCATCTGGGTAATGGTCAACAATGCAGTTTCTGGTTTGATAGATGGACACCTTTTGGCCCCCTAATAGAGTTCATGGGACACACCGGTCCAGCTCAAACAGGCAACCCCCTGCAGGGAAAAGTAGCTCAAGCTTCTACACTCGGGGGTTGGTCACTCCGACCAGCAAGATCCTCACAAGCGGAGGCCCTCCACATCCATCTTACATCCGTTAACCCACCCTCCTTATCAGTGACACCAGATTCCTATTCATGGCGGATAGGTTCAGAAGATCTTGTAAGTTTCTCCTCTGCTAAAACCTGGGATGCCATCAGACCGCGAGCAACTCCTCCACACTGGACCAACCAAGTTTGGTTCAAGGGTGCAATTCCTCGCCATGCTTTCCTAGTTTGGCTCATGCATCTCAACAGACTTCCACTGAGAGAAAGACTGGTAAGCTGGGGTATGCAAATTGATCCTTGCTGTTGTATATGCGGTTTGGAATAGGAAACGCGTGAGCATCTGTTCCTACGATGCCGATATGCTGAGATCCTTTGGTCGGAGGTCACAAGACGTCTTGGATACAGGCCTTTCACATTTCACACATGGCAAGCTCTCTCGGAATGGTTGGATATGAAAGACGGGATTACACCCCTCTCTCTTCGCAGAATTACTGCACAAGCTACCCTCTATGCAATTTGGCATGAGCGGAATTGCAGGTACCACAACAACGCTACTACGGATGCTATTACCACTTTCAAGACCCTGGACCGTCAAATCCGGGATGCCATTTTGGCAAAGCAGAGCAGGAGGAACTTCAAAAACCTTTTGCTAGTATGGTTGAAATATAACTAAGGCTTGGGTGTATATCTTCTCTTTGGTGTCTCCTTCCCTGTTTTTATTTTTTTGAACAAGAGAGGAACCATGTAATACGGCATTGTAACTTCAACAAACTTTCGGTTTAATGAAATTCACATAAGTAAAAAAAAATGTTATAAGTTTGTAACATCATGTTCTGGAGTTCCAAACTTATTTTATTTTAATTTCATATTTATATAACTAAATGTAGCTTTTAGTTTTCGTTAGTGCAGTTATTTTTGTTTTTTGTCACGAAGACAAAGACATGTTACATCTGGCCTCAACATGTTTGTATATTGTTATTTACTTATTTATGTATATAAAAGTCATATATATTTCAAAATAACCATATTTGTTCTCGTGATTTATAAATAGGATTCACGGGAAATTGAAGCTTTTGACTATGGGGGGGGGGGGATAGCAAAAAAGAGATTGAGAAAAAGTCTTTTGTTTTTTCCGTTGTCAAAGTTGCTTTTCATGTCACACCTTTTATCCTAGTATTTATGAAGAAGATGTGACGTCTTCTCTTAATTCACTCAATCGCGACTTCCTGCGTCGTAACGCTGCTCTGAAATCAACCAAAAAAACAAACTTTTTAACTGATTCACTCGACTAATAGTCAATTTCGGGTTTTTTTTTTAAGAAAAATAGATGTAAATGATTGAGTTGTACAGTATGAGGATTAGTTTAGTGAAAACAAAAAAAAAATCCATTTATTGAATACGATCACACTGGCTGGCTGCTTTATACATAATGTGGATCAAAGCATTTGTAAAACAGGAAGACGTGTTTATCGAACAAAATATGTTCATAACCAAAGTAATATGTATAGCCCATGAATAAACCCAATCGATTATGTCAAACTTATAGGCCTGACGGTCCATTTCACTTTTAATTTTCTGGCAGAACATTTTAGAAAAAGCATTTTCGCATAATATATTTTTAATTTCAAGTGGGAATTTTACCTATAAATAATATATTCTCTCCACTAGATATTCCAAGAATCTAATGAGGTTTTACTTTTTTTTTTCTTTTTGTACAATTTATACGTACTTCCCATTAATCCGTTTGTGTCCCCATTAAAAAAGATTCTCTTTAAACTTTATTTCATATTTCGCCAAAGATTTACGCATTTGATTCTTTTAAAACTCGGTTAAAATGCATTATTGGCGGTAACGCAAATTTAGTAATTTATTGTCGAAATTTAAGTTATTACTATAATGTTTTTCTTAACAATCTTTAATCTGTTTAGCTGAATGACCAACTTACCTTTGTACTAGAGATTATTAATTACTATGTCACCTTTCACTATAATATGAATTGTCTTTGGAGAAAGAAAATAAAAATATATACTAAAACAAATCAATATTGCAATTGACTATACAAAGGAATTTCACTTTATTGTGTTGATGTGAATTATATAAGTAAAAGTGATATATATAAACGAAAAAAAAAAACGAATTCGTATGAAGAAAAAAAGAAATATATACTTTGTGGGAAAGGCAACATGTGGAAGATTCCAATCATGTAAATCAGACGCTAGTTTTTGACTATTTGTAATTAATATGAAAAGGTTTTATTTATTTTTGAAAATAAAAGAAAATAATTCGAGATGTATCTACTTTAGCGCCGGTTTGCACGAATCTAATTTTTCCTACCACTAGACCACCACTTTTTTTTGTTCCTTATCCCAATGTTTCTTTCAAGTTTCAAAATAAAAATTTGGCTTCTAATAATTCGTTCCACGGATAGAGATATTCTATTCAATATATCAAAAACATTTCGTGAAAATATCACATTTTCTGTTCTAGCTTAATGGATGTGACATTTAGTTAGATATGGGCAAAATAATTAAAACCGAAATTGATTAAAAATGAAACCAAACCAAACCAAACTTGGAATCGATAAACTATCCGAACGATTCACGGCTCTAATATTCGAAGAATTGAAACAGTTCACAGCACCGAGAACTGAATAGGTATAGGGTATTCGAAATATAATTATTATATCAAAATATTGATTGCATTTAGAGATATTGAGATAATATGAATTAGTTGCTAACTTTTACAATCATAAACCCATATATATCAAATATTTGCAAAACATAAAATTTCTGTTTTAGTTTGATTGATGTTACAAATACTCTTAGGATGTGTGTCATCATCTCCGTTAATCTTGGGATTAGGTGGATTATCATTTAAGTTTTAAGTTTTAATGATGACAAAAAGGAAAAAGAACAAAAAATAAAGTACATCATACTATATATATAAGTATACATTTAGGAGAAGATTAAAGTTTGTTTTAGTGCTTTAATTTCAAGTAAATTATATTCGATATACTTTTTTGAAAAGTTATATTATTAGGGATTCAAATTCGGTCCAAATACGTTAAAAAAGAAGAAGTAAACTTTGCTATAACATCACTTCTCTTTAAAACCACTTAAAAGGACTCATCTTCAAAGCAAATGACCAACATGCGACCTTTTCTTAACCATCCATCTCTTGCAACCGTCCAAGAACCCTGGCTATTTTCCTCTACTTTCTAGGCAAAACAAAAACTAGTTTCTCGAGAAAATAAATCAACATGGGAGAAACAGAAACCATGGCGACAAACTAACTAAACCACCTATATCTATTATTATCTATATATACTAATATATATTCATCAATGGGTAACGGAGACAGAGCCATGAGCCACTGGAGCTTCCACATCCCACTTCTCCATAATCATCATCATCATCATCATGAGCATGACCATGAAAGGATACCAAAAGGGTGTTTGGCAGTGAAGGTAGGACAAGGAGAAGAGCAAGAGAGATTTGTGATTCCCGTTTTGTACTTTAATCATCCTTTGTTTGGACAACTCTTGAAGGAAGCTGAAGAAGAGTTTGGTTTTGCGCAAAAAGGAACAATCACGATCCCTTGTCACGTTGAGGAGTTTAGGTACGTTCGAGAATTGATCGATCGAGAAAACACTAAATTTCTCGGTCATAATCTCTTTGATCATCACCACCAACATCATCACAACCATCTCATCCGTTGTTTTAGAGTTTGATGATTTTGTTTTGGCTTTTTTCTTAGATAAAATATATTTTGTATAATTATCTCATGTTGTTGTTGATTGTAAATAAATATCGGTCTTTGTTTCATCTTTATCTAATTGTGTGGCTTGTTGTTGTTGTTCAGATATGTCTCATTTTCCTTTTTTTGTTAAAGTACATATGTGTCATGATGATGACATGTACGCTTATGTCGAGAAAACCCTTTAATTTCTCTCGGCTTTCCAACTATTTTACTAGAGATGAATCATTTGGACAAAGAAGTAATTTAATGGATTTTTTTCTTGTTTGATAAATGTAATTAATGGTTCTATACCACACATATACATATACTGTATACAAAAATATATCTTCTGTGTTACGTTTACGTTGATAAACATACGTGAAAACGTAAGCTTCTTTATATCACGTATGTAGAAACTAAAGAAGGGTTTGAGGTTTTTATTATTGTGTTTCTAATATGAGATCATTACATATATGAACAATACTAACACCAATCTAACAATTAACATAATGCTAACACCAATTTAATGTAAACTTTTCTAGCCAATACGTGTAAATACTTGTGCAAGAAGTAATATAGAGATTTATATTATTTTTTCGGTGGGGTTTCAAGGATTTCACCTCATAGATGAGTTTTGATGGCTCACAATACTTGGTTGGCAAGATAAACATCTTGCTTTCCTAATAAAATAAATGTATACATTCTTTAATCTTTAACTGATCGAGATGTTCTTAAATTTTTGTTGTCTACTCAATTGTTTATTCATTCTTTACGGTTGTAAAAACAAAACAACCTTATGAATTATGATATTTATAAGAAAAGACTTTATAAATCACACACTTGCAGGAAAGTGAAGTAAAATATACCCTTTAAGAACCCGAAATTTTCATTTCGATTATAATTTTCCGTACTATTCCTTGAAAAATAATAATGGGTCGAAGAATTTTGAAAGTGGAAAGAAATGGACGAGAGGCTTTGACCATTCTGTATGGCCAGAACAGCAAAACGCACTCACTACAAAATACGATACGGTAGGTATATTCTTCTTCGCGAGTTTAAAACATGTTTATAAGTTTATGGGTCAGTTTGCACCAAAAAAATAAGGTTTATGAGCCTATCTTTGGGCTTTAGTATTGCTTGAAAACATATTTCTAAATGAGTTTTTTTATAGACTTCCCCCATGTAGTAAGCAAATCCAACAAGCCGAAAATGACGACAAATGGAGAGAATTAACACCAAAATTTATTTTAAACAGTCATAAAATATCTTTAAATGAATTAATATTTTTTTAAAATCTTTTAAATTAAAAATTAACCTAAAATATCTTCAAAATTAAAGATTACTTTATTATTTAATGAAGTGAGATATTATAATTAAGAAGAGAGATCTAATATGCTTTTCACCCAAATGGAGTAAAACAAGACGAGCAAATTCGCACCTCTCAAACAAATATAGTATAACCAATCATAGGAAAATACTTAGCATAAACAAGATGATCAAGTGTCTCCTGTTAACAATTCTGGTGATCTCTCCAATTTCGATATGCGCCAAGAAGGACCTGATGATAAATGAATGCCACAATACACAAGTCCCATCCATATGTATGCAATGTCTCGAATCCGATCCAACCTCCGTTCAAGCCAGCCCTGTTGGCATCGCTGGCATCATCCTACACTGTCTTGACGCTCACCTCCATATCATCATCAAGCAAGTTTTCACTTACAACCAAATATATATTATAATAACTCTTATATATATTAATATATCCTCTAATCTGTTATCAATTCTTTAAAAATTGGTGCAGCAACATAACGGATTTATCCTCGAAGAAAGACGAAGGTGAAGTGAAAACAGCTCTAGAGGTTTGCAAAAAGGACTTGTCGATGAATGTAGCTACAAACTTGTCGGAAGCCAAAAGAAGTCTAAAAACCGGTGATTACGATAAAGTAAACCATTTGATAGAGCTTGCACTTGGCTTTCCTCTTCAATGTCTGTTCAAACTCAAACTTGTCAAGTTCATGTCTCCCCAACTAAGTAGTCAAATCAATATATATGGCCAACTCTCTGATGCTGCTATGCGGATCATTGATCGCTTCTAATAACTCCTTATTGTTCTCTGTATAATTCGTAATTCACCTCATTTTCTAACTTATTTTTGGAGAATAATGAAATAGTTGAACATATACTTCATTACATGATGTGACTCGTGTCGTCACCAATTTTTTTTTTAAAAATGATGTGCGTGGTATAAAACGATGACAACAAATAAATAGAGTATGTTGAATCCATTAGTTTCCTTGGCCATTTATCTGCGAACCTTTAAAGTTTAAACCGAGTTCTCAGTATCTTCGTAAGATTCATGTAAACTGGTTCCTACGCAAACCTTTCACGAAATTCCTTAAAACCTTTCCAAACACGAAGTTTGCGTACAAGATCTTTTATCAATATATATAGACGATACAATTATATTTGTCACCCAAGTGACTTTGTTTTTCACGTTGGTAAGAAGAAAACAATTCTTTTCAAATTAAAATCCAATCATATTTTTGGGTGTGTGAATGGTGTAGGGACCATACATTAACATCCTACCATCAAAAAACCACGTACCATGCACTGTGGGACAATAACACATTTCTAAACTGATATATGTTTTAGGCTTGTCAAACTAGTCAAATATATTCATTTATGGTAGCGCCCAGTGATAAAATAGCTAAAACATATTAGGTTAATTATTATGTGATTAGTTGTAGCTAGTGAAGTGATATCCTAAGAATTATTCGTCGGTTTTGCCATTCAGTCGATATTTATTGGTTAATAAATATACGCACTTGACCTATTTTGTAAGATGGAAGTTTGTGTTAATAAATTAATATATCATTGTTGTGTCATTATACTGTACGAAGTTAAAGTCGTCATACATTTCAAGTTCTATCCTTTTCTTTCCTTTTTTTTCCAGCCAGTTCTTTTCAGATTTGTTAAAATAAGTTTTGTTTTTTAATTATCATGCAATGTAAACTCCAAAATAAGATATTGTCTATATAGGTCATCAAAGTTGGACCATTAAAAGTATAACAATAATTTGTCTTCTTACTATAACGTTAAAACGAGGAAAACAATTCAGTTTTCACGTGACTGACTATGTACGTACTATTGATTTTTTTTTTTTTTTTTTTACGTACTATTGAAATATTAATCATAGGATAAGTGACCACGAAAACCAGAATAAAAATAGGAGTTATTACATATCGAAAATAAACTTATTTTCTTTCTATTTATATCTTCT
The DNA here is from genome assembly GCF_030686135.1 of Camelina sativa. Lineage (NCBI taxonomy): Eukaryota > Viridiplantae > Streptophyta > Magnoliopsida > Brassicales > Brassicaceae > Camelina > Camelina sativa. The sequence continues at coordinate 25,975,452 of NC_141892.1, read as the reverse complement.
CTTCTCTCTATTATTTAGAATCTTATTCATCCAATCCTTGTCTCTTAATTGGTTTGGTTGGGAAAATAAATAGATAATAATCTTACTTTCTCTCCATCTTTGTCTTCTTCTATGCTATCTATTACGCAACAAACTCAAGCCGTAGTGTCCTCGTCTTCGACGGATCTACTTCAGCAAAAACTCCGGTTTCTCGTGGAAAAATCGCCGGACCAATGGGCTTACATCATATTTTGGCAAAAGATAATTGATGATCAATCGGACCAGTCTTACTTGGTTTGGGTTGACGGCCATTTCTGTGGAAACAAGAACAACAAAACCCAAGAAAATGTTCATTTTTTATTTCTCTTATATATATTGTTCTTTGTCTACGAGTATGTTTTACGATCAAAATATTCAACATTTATTTTATTCAACTTAAAAAAAAAAATCTTACAAAACAATATAATTTTTCTCACCCTTTATTTTTCGTTTCTTTCTTCAGCATACAACTAAGAGCATCGAGTGTGAGCTTATGATGGATTGTGGAGATATTGAATTGTTCTATGCCACATCTTTTTACGGTGACGATGGGTCGCGGAGAAAGGAAATTTCCGACGAATCTTTGGTTTGGCTAACCGGTCTCGACGAGCTCCGGTTTAGTAACTACGAGAGGGCTAAAGAAGCTAGTTTTCACGGGGTACACACATTCGTCTCCGCACCCATACACAATGGCATTATCGAACTTGGTTCGTCTGATTCCATTAAACAAAACTGGAACTTCATCAACCGGGTCACGTCAATGTTCGGGTCCGGTCAAACCCTAGAACTCACTGACCAAACCGGTTCTTATCCTAAACCTGAAGAATCAGATTACTCAGAAATTGGAAATCAGCAAATCACATCGGAAAAAATACGGAGGACGAAACTTGAGACGACGGGCGTAGCTACGGCGAAAGAGAACCATCCTTCGCCGGGGTTTTCCCACGTGGAGGCGGAGAGGCAGCGGAGAGAGAAGCTAAACCACCGGTTTTACGCTCTACGTGCCGTCGTACCAAACGTATCAGGAATGGACAAAGCGTCGCTCTTATCCGACGCCGTTTCGTACATCCAAAGTCTTAAAACCAGAATCAATGATCTCGAAAGTGAGATCAAGAATTTGAAGACGATATTGACCGCGGAGACAGATCATAACTACAACAGCAGCAACAGGTCTCCGTCTTTCGTAGACAAGGTCAACCAAAAACCTTCGAAGTCAAACTTGGAAGTGCAAGTGAAGGTCGTCGGAGACGAAGCCGTGGTTAGGGTTCAGACGGAGAATGTGAACCATCCTACGTGTGCATTAATGACTACGTTAATGGAAATGGATTGTCGTGTGCAACACGCGAACGCATCGCGCTTGGGGCAGATTATGGTTCAAGACGTTGTTGTTTTGGTTCCGGACAGATTACGATCGGAAGATAGTATAGGGACCACACTTGTCCGAAACCTAGCTAAGATCACTAAGCTAAATTTCGCCATTAATGAAACTCGATAATGATTTAATTGACTTATTTTGTTGTTGTCGGTTTCAAACAGTATATATTCATTGAGTGTTTTCCTTTTTTCTTTCGATGAGTATTCAAATGGATGTAATTAATATTTGTACTTACGAGTCATAATCCATATTGTATCTTTAACCCTCTTGTCGACAAAAAGAAAACAATCCATATAGAAAGTATGAATAGTTGTAGACCATAAATCTTAGGAACACATGCACCAAAAATCGGTAATTTCGTAACCCAGTTATGGGGTTATGTTGAATTCCTATACCATATTTATATTGTGTAAATCCATATATAAAGTTCAATAAAATTCAAATTTACTGCCCCAACTCGTAAAACGGTGTTAAAACATACATAAGCCAGCCGTAACAGTGTTAATAGACCATCAACGGCTCCTTATGTGTACATACACGCCACGTATGAAACGGCGTCGTTTTAAGAAACAAAAGAAAAAGCTTATTTTGACTAAAACGACGTCGTTTCTTCCTTCTTCTTTCTTTTTCTCCCTCCTTCTCTCCCTCCTCAAAAAAGAGTGTCTCGTGATCTTTATCGCTTAAAAATCAAAACTTTCAGGTAACAATTTAATGGGTTTCACTCTCTCTCTAAAGCTCTGTTTTTACCTTTATTCTTTTTTCTTCTGCGTTTTATTATATGATTCTTATTAGATCCAAAAGCTTTTTATCTAGCTTTTCTTATTCTTGTTACTTTTAACTAGATATGTTTGTAAACCTAAAATAGAAAAACAATCTTTTCTTTTTTCACTTTTTTGCATGAAAAGCTTTTGATTGGCTTTATACTGGTTTTGGTTAGTTCAAGAGCTTCAATAGGTTTATGTTTTATTACGATTCAATTGATTTGTCACTTAGATTTGAATTCAAGATCCCATAACAGCTCAACTTTGTTCTTGAGGTTCATTTTTATCCAATTTGGGGAGATCCATGATTGTTTGATGTGCTCAAATCCTCAATTTGTTGCTGTTAAGTGATGCTATCGTTTGTTTTTAATGACTAGATCAGGTCACTCTCTGATGATATCTGTGACAATATTGATTACTAGAGTGAAGAATCGGCTTTCATAACAATCACAGATCAAGATTGCTCTCTGTTATTAGTTTTTTTTATATATTTTCTCTCCTTCATGATGACCTCAAAAACTCCAGAAGGATCACTTACCAATTCCAGTCAAAGTATGTCAATCAACACGTTAGCAGATTAAGTATCTTCGAGTTTGTCTTGATCACCCGTTTCTCCCGACCTTGTATAGTCATTTCGAATTCGAGAAGTTCTCTTGTTTGGTTATGGAGTTTTGTCCTGGAGGTGATTTGCATACACTAAGACATAGACAACCAGAGAAACGTTTCACCGAGCAAGCAACAAAGTAATTAAATCATTCAAACTCTCTCTCTATCTAAGAATTTCGATCTCTCTATGATGCTTTCGGATTTCGATCTCCCTATGATGTACCATTAGCCTCTCGATAGTCAGATCAGCCAATGTCGGATTTGAAGGCTTGTCAAAGAATTCAGTTTCTTGCTCTCAGCAACCTGCTTGCTTCCAGCAACCATCTTGCATCTCAATGCCTCCAACATCTTCCTTCTCTCCTCGAGTCTTCTCATCGACATCAAAGAAAGACAAGAAACCTAAACCCAAAAACGGGAACCACCAAGTAACTCCGTTGCCAGAACTCGTTGCAGAGCCCACATGTGCTCGTTCAATGTCTTTTGTTGGTACACACGAGTACTTAGCTCCACAGATCATCAAAGGTGAAGACATGAAAGCACAGTTGATTGGTGGACTCTGTTTTTTGGTAAAACACCGTTTAAAGGAAGAAACGTCGTTTTAGCCAAAATAGCTTTTTTTTTTGTTTCTTAAAACGACGTCGTTTCATACGTGGCGTCCACGTAAGCAGCCGTTGACGGTCTCTTAACATGGCTTATGTATGTTTTAATACCGTTTTAGAAGTTGGAGCAGTAAATTTGAATTTTATTGAACTTAATGTATGGATTTACACACTATAAAACATGGTGTAGGAATTTAACATAGCCCTTTAGGTGGGGTATGAAATTACCGATTTTCCCACATGCACTTCTTTGAAAGCAAGTTAAGACCAGTAAAACCAAGTCAGTTCATAAGAGCAAATTCAACTGTGATTTTAAAAGGATTTTAAAGAAATGCTTAACCTTAAAAATAAATCAAAATACATTATAATTGTTAAAATCGATCCTAAAATAAAATAAGAATTTTTAGGATCATTAAGGATCAAATATGTGCTGGTCTTTGATTGGTTGCTGGAAATAACAAAACAAAAAAAAAAAAAATCCATCGAAGCTTTTTTTTTTGTTCCTCTCTCTTTCTTTTCCTTCGAGCCGATCCCAACAAATTCGGTGAGATTTTCTTCTCAAGTTGAATTGAGAAAATACATGAATCGGAAATGGGTTTCTAATCCGGCGTTATCACCATCCAAGCGACGACGGTGACCATCGACGATATCTGGTTCCTCAAACGCAAACCCCAAATCGGGAATGAATCGGAAATGGGTTTATTGTTGCAAGATGTGAAGAAACGAATCTCCGATGTTGTGGAGGATAAAAAGGTGAGTAATGCTTGCTTTGTAATTGTTTGATTGAGTGATTTATCCTTTGACTGATGCTTGCTCTGTAATGTAAAGAGTGTTGTTGGTAAAGCAATGTCGTTTTCAAATTGGATAAGATTATATAATTTGGGGGACTTATCACATTTTAAGTTAGGGTGGTGGTTATTTGAGATTTTGGTTTAGCTTTCTATATCACATGTTGGATTCTCCAATCTTAAGTAGATATGAATTTGTTGATGATGATGATCATTAAAAAGGCTATTGATTATTGGAGGGATTGATCACTGATAGAAGTTTACATATATCATTTTGATGCAGGAAGCTGTAGCGGTAACAACTGCAATTCAAGAGGAGATATTCTTGGAGATGGGAATTGGTATAGTTTTCTTCTTTAGTCGTTGTTGGTGACTTTGTTTTGCACACCATTACATCATTACATGTGTCTAAGTGAATGGTTTTACTGTTAAAAACAGAACCGGGATTTGGTATTGGGTGCTTGGGAAAGCTGAACTCTGCATCTGAAAATGATAAAGAGTTGATGATTGGTTTCTACAAGTTCCTCGCTAGGTAAGCTCTCTCTCCTTACCATCTTACGAGATTAGTTTATGAGAGTTTACTACTACATATGACTGGCTACTTTCAAAGCTTAGTAGGGAGGAGATGGCATGTGAAGAAGCTGAGCTAGGACCAGATGGATTTGAACAGAAAATGAGAGCACAACAACTGTTGTTGTGTTGCAAGAACAGGTATATTTGAATGTTCTTATTTGCAGCAACTAGAGATGCTTAAGTATATGCGTAAATTTCCACAAGATGACCAATCTGCTATTCTTCATGCGGCAAAAAAAGGAACTGTTTTTTTGCAAATTCCTCGGTGCCTTGGTGATGGTTCATGCTGAAAATGCTTTTTCTTATGTGATAGTTATCATTCACTTTTGTGTAATCTTGTTTTAATATGCTTTTAAATCATGTAACTTTAAATTTTATGAAATGCAATAATTTATGTTTTAAAAAAATGCTTATAAATTTCAACCAACCAATTGTACTTATATTTTACTTTTCAAATTAATTTTTTAAAAAATTTAAGAACCCAAAATTAGGATCTTACTATTGGAGCATACCATTTTACAGTTTTTTAAAAAAGTTTTTAACTTCATTATTTCTAATTATTATAACTAAAAGCATACTTAAAATCCTTTTTTAACATTCCACCATTGAACTTGCTCTAACTTCACATAAACAAGCGCATTGCTTTATATTTTACTATTATCAAACAGTTATTAAGATTTAAAATCATTGATTGGTTTTAAAAATATATTTACAACAGTTTGGGCGGGGAAAAAAAAATACCAGTAGTACAAAACTGTGTAAATGTACAGACAAATATTGAAGTATACAATAATGAGAAAAAGTGGTACGTACAATAATGCAAAGAAAAGAAAAAGCGTACAATAATGCAATTGAATTGTATATTTCTTATTCTTTTGTTTGCTAACAATAAGTACTAATTGCAGTCAAATGTTTAAAATGTTTTTTTGTGCGCAACAAAGTTACGCATACGATATCCAAAACATTCACATAAGAAATACAACATATTCCAATTTGTTATGAATATTCTATATTATATAGATGTACATTATCGCCCATTAGTAGATCTAGTATATAATTTAAAATGCTAAAGTGCCCATTAGTAGATCTAGTATATAATTTAAAATACTAAAGTTGTATCACTATATATATGTTATATCCTATGGGATAAATTAATAATAGCAAGAGAACAATTCTATAAATCTATTGTTATAACACAAATTTGTATTTTTTTTATTAATTATATATACATGGTTTTAGGTTTCATTTTTTTCGTAAAGAAAGATATGCTATGCAACAAACTATATCACGTGTCGATTAAATAACTATGATACGATATAGTTTCTGCTATGAAATTAAAGTTTCTTGATAGAAAGTCAGAAACATTTATCTTTCAAATGATCCCTTCTCCAATCCTCTGCTGCAGCCAAAAGTGTCACGAGGTCCACAAAAACAATATATTGGCAGTAATTAAAAAAATTTGGTACTCACCGTGAAAATTTACATAAATATATAAACCTGTATAAAATTTGTTATATTTAATTAGTGGGTTCTTTTCTATACCTTCTTTAAATTTGGTACTCAACATGAAATTTTTTATAAATATATAAACCTGTATAAAACCTATAAATAAGGCTAATAAATTTGCAAAACCATTTCTTCAATTTAAAACCATTTCTTCAATTTATATGTTTGATCTTATTTATCTCAAAGAAAAAATGTTAGATGTATGAATTAAAAAAAAAAAAAAAAAATCTAATTGTGCATAAAAATGATGATTTTTTATTTTGTTTAAAGTGTTTGGAAGGCTTATCAGGCCCAATACGAAATGAAATCTCATAACCCAAAATGGCCCATTACGGGCCCGATAACACCTTTTGGGTCATTTTCAAGTTGGACGAGAAAACGTAAATAACTATTTCGTATCCTCCCCCAAAAAAAAAAAAATTACCAAACGATTCTTCTCGATTTTTCCTGCGCCTCTCTTCGTGTGTCCGTTCTCTCGCGTCGTCGTCTGTGCAATCGATTCAGGTAAATTCACTTTTCTCGAAATCGATGTTTCTGCTCTGATAAATCGATTCCCTCAGATCTTATCTGATCAATTTGTTGTTGTTGATGTTGTTGTTAGTCGTTTGTGTGGTTTTGTTTCGATTGTTTTTTTTTTTTTTTTTATTTGGTCATTCACGAGATCTATGGTCTTGCTTCTGCGTCGATGTTTCAATAGATCGTTCTCAGGCCTCATGTTGAAAAATCCAAAGCTCAGAGATATATGTTATTTAGTGCGGAATGAGAAGAAAAATAAATCGAGATTTGTTGGTAGAAGTAGTTTTCGTAGATCGCATCGTATTAGATTATTCACAATCAGGTTCTTCGTTTGCGTTATGATTGAGAAATTGTTAGATTATTTTTTTTTCAATTCAGCAGCTTTGTTTTGTAACTGTTTTATGTATGAGATTTGACTTAAAGCTTCATTTCAATTCCTCTTCTCCAAATCTGATATTTGTGTTCATTTTTGCCTTTTCTTTGTGTGTGTGTGTGCTGGTTCAGTATTCTTAATCCTCTTTGTGCAACTAATTGTAAATATGTTTCTTTGGTACATGAATGAATTAGTGGCTTGATTATGTTTGGTCTCTGTCTCTAGGTACTTTTTTAGGTTAAGGATGTCAAGAGCTACTTACATTGTCGGTGCACTTGCGGGATCTGCAGTAGTAGCTTACGTGTGTGACAAAGTTATCTCTGATGATAAGCTTTTTGGAGGTAAGTTTTCATATTCTAAATTAAAAAAAACTCACAACGTAGCTACTTGTGATGATATAAAATGAAAGCTAAATCGGTTTGGTTTTTTTTAACTCTCAGGGTCTACCCCGGGAACTATTACTAACAAGGAATGGTGGGCTGCTACTGAGGAGAAATTCCAAGCATGGCCAAGAACCGCTGGTCCTCCCGTCGTGATGAACCCTATCAGTCGCCAGAATTTCATCGTCAAGTCACGTCCTGAATAACTTTTGGAAAGAGTGATGTGATTTGCCTTCTGGTGCATCGTTCTCATTCGTTATGGATTCCTTCATTATGATGATATTTGCTCTTTTTTGTTTGGTTTTGAAGATCGGCTAATTTGCTCTAGCTGGTTGTAGTAATAATTTGTGTTGATGGATGATAACACATTATTCAGACAGACCAAGCTTTTTCCCGATGCATGGCTTCTTTTGTAAGGTTGTTGATTTTGACGATAAATGATAATCGAGCAAACAAAGACTCAGGTGAACTTTCACATGGATGGTTGAAAATATTGTTGGTTTATATTTGGTTTGGTTTGTTTACAAAAATGAGAACCGAAAGTCTATTTCCCATTCGTTTTTTGTTCTGGCTTAACCAAAAAGATAATGCTTTTGTCTTTATGCATTTAAAATTTGATCAAAATCTCAAGCATTATAATAAATTTCTCACAAAGCGGGAGAGGTAACAATTCAGCGTTATTCTAATAAACCGGTTCATACATCACATTGAACCGGAGCCACTATTACCATACAACAGCGTTAGATAAAAGGATTTAATAAAATACATCTGAAGTTGCGAACCATTCCCCAATCTAGGAACTGAAACTCAACTGGTCTCAAAACCCTTCATAGAGACTACCAGCTAAACTGATGAAACAAAGGCAGAACCTATTTAATATCAACAAACGCATCATTACCTCTTCCTCCAATTCATTTTCCTTCAATTTTTGCATCACCACTGCCATGTCTAGCAGCTGAACCACCTTGCTCATCAGCTGCACTCTGGCTCACATCCTGTTTACCTCCACCGCTAGCATTGTTCGGACCCGCTGTTTTGTAAACAAGGTCAAATATCAGTAATGTTACAATAAGTTCCAAAACTGCTGGAAAACCTTGAGGAAATGGTTATTAAATTTTTACAATTGTTTGGGCCAAGAGTAGTAGTTTCCGGTTGGTGCATTTGATGTTGCAGTCCGTTGTTATTATTCAAACCCATTGGTCTAATCCCCATGTGCCCTTGCATAGCTTGTTGATGTAACTGTTGCTGCGGATCTTGAAGTTGATGAGGGTTACCAAATTGCAATGGACCTCTTGGAGGGACAATCCCTGGAGGTATGTGTTGAGGCATTCCCATTCCCATAGCTAGTTGATGTTGCTGTATAAAGTAGCTTGGTGGTGGCTGCATTGCTGACGAATGAGGAAGCATCTACAGAAACCAAAAAAACTCACAAGAACTATAAAAAACCCGAATGTTTTTCTCACATCGATGTAATTTTCACTGATCAAAACAGAAACTTACTGCTTGGGGAGTCATGGCTCCTGGTGTTGGTACAGCTGCTGGTGGCGGCTGAGGTTGGGCATCCGCGATTGCAGCGAGATACATCAAATTCTTTTGGAGAAGAGCTTGATACCTGACATAATCAACAATCTTACATTCTTAACATTCCAGTTTATACCATAAAAAAAGAGCACGAGACTATCCAAAAACTTACTGAGCACATTCTGCAAGTTTACTGAGGTTCTGATTTTCCAAAATCGCCATTATAAGCTTCTTGTTCTCATCAAGATACTTCAAGAAGCAACAAAACAAGTGATCAAGAAAATACTATCTGTCAATGTCTCCATCTTTACAATCAGATTCTGAAGCCAAATTCACTGCAAACATAACTTTCCAAACACTTAAAGCAGGAAAAAAAAAACACACTTGTGTAAGACAAATCATACGAAGCTATTGGCTTCTCCCACACAAATTGTATTCAGGAACCATTACATAAACAGTTCAAACTACTCAGCAACATCATTACAAAACCAACATAATCAAAGAGAAAGTAAAAAAGCAAAAAACCTTTTGGATCTGTTCGGTAGTGATGTTAGTAGGAGGAAATGAAGGAAGAACCGTCGGAATCATCTGTGGAGATTGCTGCATCTTTTTTTAAAATTCACCAATCAAAACTGTAACAGTGAAACCCTAAAGTATCCTTCGTCTCACGATTTAATTGTAAGTGATAGAATTGTTAAGCGCCCCAATGCAAGATAAAAAATTATTGAATATTTTGGATTATCCTCAAAAATTTAAGACTTTTTTTTTGGTTTGTTTGAATTTCGCCGACGAGGTTTCTGGGAAATTTTAAGACCAAAAACAAAAAAGTCCCCCACCGAACAATACACGTGGCGGCTCTCATAAAACAGATCACCGCTGTTTTTATTTATTGGGCCTCTTAATAGGCCTTATAAACCTATGATGAAAGCTTCTGTATGAAGAAGAAGGTTACCTACTTTGAATGTGTATGATTTACCAAAGTTAGTTCCACAACGGCGATAGAATCAAATCAAGTTTTAGATAACGTAGCAGCTCTCCGTTTTATACGACCAAAGAGCAACTGTGATAGCTTATATTTTGTGGAGATAGATCCGATATTGGAAAATGTGATGGGACTTAAATAATATGTAAATCGTTAGGGCTAATACACCCATTGTAAATTGGTTTTGAATTAGAATCTAATTGTAAAGTCCGAATTTAATATGGTATCAGAACATGTTGATTATTGGGCTATGATGTTGTTCTCACATATGCTCACGCTTTAGATGGTCATATTTGAGCGTGAGGGAAGTGTTAGTGTCAAATATATTATTTAAGTTTAGAGCCGGCGCTGAGTATTTATAGGCCGCAAGTCTAATTGTTTTTTAAAAAATTATAGCTATTTTTTTTACAAAAAAATGGTTGTATAACCAGGGAATAGGGGGTTGGGATTCGAACTCACGTGCAGACCATCAAAAACCTACTACTTTACCAGCAGAAGAAAGACAACTTTTAAAAAAATGACCGATTAATTATTATATTATCTGACGGTCGCAAGCACTTGTTTGTCCTGCTTGTACTCCTGGCCGGCTCTTTAAGTCCCATCACATTTCGTATGTATGATATTTTTTCCTTTTTCATGATAGATTTTTATCTTATTTAAGAAAACACGTTGGAACAAGTATTTATATAATTAAGTTTTATTATGACTGGTTTTAAAGTAAGCTGCATACTAACTTTGGCTTCATCACTAAAACTACGGATTAGAAAAGAAGCTATTAAAGCTTAACTAAACCGAAATGAAGCGGAGTATCTTATTAACATTTTTGAAGTACATTTTGTGTTATGTCATTTTAGTTTTGTTTATTTAAAAAGTTATTTACAACATTAATCCCTAAATTTTTTCCAAAACTAACATTATTCTAGATTTTGTTTCCTAAATATTTTACATTTTATTTCAATTAAAAAAATAACAACAATCAATATGAAAATAGAAACTATCATATATTTAACATACATTATGTTGTGTTATGAAGATATTCTATATCTGAATCCTTCGTAAACAAAGAAAAAAATAATTTGATTCCTATTTTGTTTTCCAAAATCTGTAAGTTTTGATTCTTAAAGTAAGAAAAACTTCGATTGACAATTATTTAAATATTATAATTAACATATATAAACTTAATAAAAATTTAATTATTATGAATATGTAAAATTAAAAAATTCTAAAATACTATATAATGTGGTTATATAGTAGATGATTTATAAAGAGAACATGTTGAAATTAATAAAATATTATTAAATTTGTGTTAACACAGTTTAAATCCTCATTTAATTATTTATCAACACTACTAATATTAGAATATTTGACATAAAATCAAGTTGATTTAACTAAGATTGACATAAAAAAACACACTTGTGTAAGACAAATCATACGAAGCTATTGGCTTCTCCCACACAAATTGTATTCAGGAACCATTACATAAACAGTTTAAACTACTCAGCAACATCATTACAAAACCAACATAATCAAAGAGAAAGTAAAAAAGCAAAAAACCTTTTGGATCTGTTCGGTAGTGATGTTAGTAGGAGGAAATGAAGGAAGAACCATCGGAATCATCTGTGGAGATTGCTGCATCTTTTTTTAAAAGCCCCCCACCGAACAGTACACGTGGCGGCTCTGATAAAACAAATCACCGCTGTTTTTATCTATTTGGGCCTCTTAATGGGCCTTATAAACCTATGATGAAACCTTCTGTATGGAGAAGAAGGTTACCTACTTTGAATGTGTATGATTTACCAAAGTTAGTTCCACAACGGCGATAGAATCTAATTAACCGTCGTCCACCGAAGCAATCAAACTCCGATTCCTCAACCGTGGCTCCGGATATTTTACGGCGGTTGTTTCCGGCTCGGACGCGAAGAGCTGTCCCTGTTTTCCCTTTTGACTCGGCTGGAGATGAACCTTTTCCGGTTCTGCTCCGGTCTGAAAGTTCTCGGCTATTTCATGATTCTTCTCGTCTTCGCACTTGTTGCTGTATCTTACTACGCCGTCGTCGTTACCACATGGTGGCCGATCTTGATCCGCGGCGACCATGGAGCTCTCTCTGCCCTCGCAATCTTAATCATCTTTGTTTTCCATTTCCTGGTAAATATTTTCTCAAAGTCTAAACATTTCAGATTTGGTTTTGTTTCTCTTGAATTAAAAGTTCTAAGCTTTTTAGCTGCTTAACCCCTAAAACGAGAATATGCAATGGGTTTAGCCATGAACAGATCATTGTTAAAGACCATAAATTGTTATAGAAATTATCTCTCTTGAGTTCTCTGATGAGATGATGCTTGCTTGGTTCCTTTGCAGCTGATAATGTTGTTGTGGAGCTACTTCGCAACAGTTTTTACAGACCCAGGTTCTGTTCCTGAGCATTTCAGAAGAGAGATGGGAGGTGGTGACAGTTTGGAGGCTGGTACTTCAACAGACCAAGGAGCTTTTGGCTCTTTAGGTTACTGTACCAAATGCCGTAATGTTAAGCCGCCTCGTTGCCATCATTGTTCTGTGTGTAAGTTGAAATCTGATTTGCTAATAATACTATGTGTTTCTGCTTAGGTTTCTAGTGATAAAAGAAGAAAGCTTTACTCTTTTTTGTTGTGCAGGTCAAAGATGTGTGCTCAAGATGGATCATCACTGTGTTTGGATTGTCAATTGTGTTGGAGCGCGCAATTACAAGTTTTTCCTTCTCTTTCTGGTACAAACCCCTTTCCGTTTTTAATCTTATGGTGCTTGAATGAGTTATATTTGCTGATTTCTTCACCGTTATTTTTATATCTGTAGTTCTATACTTTCTTTGAGACATTGTTGGATGTTATAGTCTTGCTTCCTAGTTTTATCGAATTCTTCAGCCAGGCTGTTAAGCATTCCTCTTCTCCTGGTAAACTAGCCTCCCTCGTTCTGGCATTTGGTGAGTTTAAACGGTTCATTTTCTGGCTTTCTCTTTCCTAGAAGCAGAAAGTGCTTAGCTCTTTTTTTGGGTCTCATTTTCCCTGTTTATGTTTCTTACAGATTCTATCCCCTTGATGCAGTTCTTAACTTTGCGTTCGTTCTCAGCCTTCTTTGTTTCGTAGTTATGCATCTTTCTCTTCTATCATCCAACACTACTTCAGTTGAGGTAAGTCTGCTATATATGTTTCCTTCTACAAACAATGTAAACCTTGAACATACGATTCTCTTCTCTGAATCTATATTGTCTTATTTTTTTTAGGTTCATGAGAAAAATGGAGAAGTTAGATGGAAATATGACTTGGGAAAGAAGAAAAACTTCGAGCAGGTGAGTCCTTTTGTTTTCATCATTCCATGAATTAATAGTCAAATTGATAAAACTCTTTTTTGTGAAGGTTTTTGGGAAGAAGAAGGCCTTTTGGCTCCTCCCATTGTACTCTAAAGACGATCTTGATAACATAACTTCCCTTCAAGGCCTTGAGTTTCCAACTCGTTCGGACATCGACCCTTGATTGAAACAAATCAACCACTCATTGTCGAAAAAGTCTTCAACTACACCCCAATGTAGATAATTGTTGTCAAAAAGAACTCTGATAACACATTCTTGTATAATGAAATTGATTTGATTCATTTCTTTGCTTCTTGTTTAAAGTCTAAGTTCATTTGACATTCAAGTTATGTTATGAGATCAAATCTGTGTTACTTGTTGTTGCACAATGGTTTACATGTCATATAGACTATCATTTAGAAGTTCTGTATAAGAAAGAGCAAAAAGAAAACCTTACGGAAGTGGTTGAGAAGAGTATTATTCAGAAGAGAAAAAAAAGTCTCATAATTTAAGATCAAATCACTCACCCTATCCCCTCAGAAATCTCCACATCAAATCAGAAACCGTGAGGTTTCGATTTCATATTTTATAACACATGAGAGAGCGAGCTTTCAAAGTTCTCCAAAGAAACAAACTACAAACAAATCTCCAATACACCTCTTTTTCTTTTTCTACTTGCTTATTTTCTCTATGGTTGCTAGTAGGGTCGGTACCTTCGGCCTCCTCGGTTACCATCGTGGTCATGACTGTTATCTCGGCCTGACCCTCCGCTCGAGCCGTTATTCCGGTCAACTCTTCTGGGTCGTTGTGGTGGTGCCGCCATCTGCATACCAGGCTGTTGCCTGCACAACAATCCATTTTGGTTATTAATATAGTATATGCAAATGTAACTATGACTCCAAAGAGAAGGATCAACAACATCGGTTAAAAGAACCATCAACTTACAGAACATAGCCAACTCGGCCATCCGGAAGAAGCATTGGAACCATTTGCATTCCTGTTGGCATTGCTCCTCTACCATAGATCATTGGCTGCTCATTGCAAAATTGAAATAAAACGTTACACACGAAAATAACTTGCTGATAAAGACTGCTCGAAGATAACATACAGCTCTTCCCTAGACACACATATACCTGACTAAAACTACCAGCAATACCCAAACCGGCACCCATAGCACCATAAGGAGGCGCAGCAAAACCACCAAATGTGGGATGCACAAAGGGGGCAGGATTAGGTGCAGCACCATAAGAATAGGAAGAAGGGTCATGCTTCCTTTCAGCCTGGGGTTTAGCAAGCACAACTTCTAGCGGGTGACCTGTAGTTTATAAGTTTGCAGAATTTGTTACTAAATAATATCTCTCGAGACGAAAAACAAGCAATATCAACGACAAATTGAAAGCATAACGTTCATGTTACTTAATAGCTGACTCCTAGATGAGTAAAGAACTTACCATTGATTTCATATCTCTCGGTATCTTTGACAGCCTTCAATGCACTAGATCTTTCAGCATAGTGGACAAACCCAAAATCACGTTTTCCACCCTTTCCAGGAGGCGTAACGATTTTCGTCACTTCTCCATGCCTCTGAAAGAGTTCCTTTAGTTGCTCAGTTGAGGTATTCTCTGGAATATTCTTGACATAAAGGGCTTTCACCTGAGTACATAGCGAAAAAAAGATTGTTTAAAAAGTGCCAACTTTTCCAGGAGAGAGGATTTGTGGAGATTGACTGACTAAACGCATTATTTAAATAATACCTGAGCAGCAGCAGCAGAATGCTCAGGAGAGCTTTTTGGGTCTGCCCAAGTCACAGTTGGAGCGTTACCCTCAAGCTTAAAATTAGAATCTATCATTTTCTGCCTTGAATGATCAGCACATGCATTGTTGTAGTATAAAACAAATGCAAAACCACGGTTACGAGTGGAATTGGTTGGGTCCTACAAGCACCAAAAAAAAAATTAGTAAGGGAATTAGGCAAGATCAAAGATGGCAATCAAATTGATTAAGTCTTCTTACTTTTATGAGTTCGATGTTCTCCACTCCAGGACCAACATCCTCTATGACTTTCCTAAACTCATCCTCAGTCCAGTTCTTTGGTATGTTACCAATAAACAACCTATTCTTGGTTTCGGAAAGGGAGCATCTAATAGTTTTTCCCTGTTCAAAAAAATTAGAGATGGGTTAAACAGAAGTAGTTATACGTAAAATGTCAACTAGCAATGATGGATAAAATAAACTTCAGTTAGCAGTTGGGATTGCCTTAAACTCTTTACTGTGCAGCTCCTCAATGGCCTTTTGTGCAACATCTTTCGTTTTGAAGGCCACAAAAGCATAACCTTTGCTATCACCAGAATCCCTATCTTTCATCAGTCTCACCTAATAAAAACGAATTGAAAAAGTCAGCCTTGAATACAGAACCAACATCGAGGATCATGCTTAATTGGCCACAAAGATTATAGCAGTACAAACCTCAAAGATCTCGCCCATTTCTTCACAAAGGTCCCTCAGGTCCTCTTCTCCAACATCCCTTGGGAGCCCGCCAATAAAAACTTCAGAACCATGAGGAGGAAGTGAAAGAAGTTGGGAATACTTTTCCTTTTCTTCATCATCAATAGGAGAAGCTGGTTTCTCATCATCATCATCATCAGCTGTCTCGATATCAATATGGTTGTCATCATCTTCAGCTATTTCCTCCTGGTCATCTTCCCTATCCCCTCCTTTTGTATCACCATAATCCTCCTCCTCATGTTCTTCGACATTCTGATTGCCAGCGTTATCATCATCCTCGTCTTCTTCTTCCTCCTCTTCATACTCTTCTACTTGTTCCTCCTCCACTTCATCCTCCATCTCACTGTAGCTACCCTCCTCGAAATCCACACGGTCATCATTATCTCTAGCGTCTGACATTGATTGAGGCTCTTGCAAACGATATCTGATCATCCAATAACCATACTCTTTTAACCAGGAAGCTCAGGTAATCACTGTGAAGAAAAAATACTATAGGACCATACACCAAAAAACTTGTAACGTACAGAATAGGATATGTGAATTTTGCTCTTTTATTCGTTTTCTTTGTACAATGAATATGCAAGCCAAGTGGAGAAGAAAGGATGGTTAAAACTAAATTTAGGTTCTTTTAGTGGCAGGAGATATAGAAAAGCTCACTGCTACCACGAAACTAAATGCGATAAAAAAAAAAATTAAAACTTTGAAAAAGAGCAGCCTTTTTGTGTGTTTGTGTATTTCTGATTACAGATCCAACATCAACTAATAAAGCAGTCAAATTGTGAATCAAGCCAATAGCCGAAGCAACCCAATGAAATTAGAGATCGTAACTAGAAAAACCCACAAAACCAAGAAAGCAAATTAAATTACTCACCAGCTCAGCTCAGATTTAAAGTGTAAAAATCTGAACTTTGAAACAGGCTGAGAGAAAGAAACTAGGGTTTATCTTTTTTATTTTATTTTATTTTTATTTTGGGGGGGGGGGGGGGGGGGAGGGGAGGGAACGTGAGAGAGAGAGAGAGAAAGAGAAAAAAAATCATACGAAACAACCAAAACAAATGTATAAGAAAAGTAGAAATGGAGAATTTTCTCGGCATACCAGACCGTGTTTGTGTTTCGAAATGGGGAAATTGGTGTTTCGTGTTGGGAAATTAGGGATTTCGCTTCGGTTGTCCGACGATTACTGTTTTTTTTTTTTTTTTGTTCCACTTAAAAAAAAAAAAACTTCGTCGGCTTATTTCTCCATCTCCGGTGGAAGAAGACGACACCCGTTCCTCACTCCTCTTTACCCAACTCGTGCTGGGCTATGATCACATGTAGTAGTAACGCACACATTTCACTAACCCTAAAACAAAACGCTTCTTAAGGCCCATTATTGTTTCTATTGGGCCTATAATTTCATAGTTCCTCCATGAGGCCTAATGAGTTGCCAACCATGCTGTTTTTCTCTGGGAGATGTAAACTGCATGCTGTTTTGTGTCTCTCGCTTAAACTAGTTTTCATTTTCAATTATTTAATCCAATTAACGTTCTTTAGTGGTGTTTAGTGATAAACATACACTAAGCTCAGCTTTAAAAAATAAACAAATAGCCTAAACTGTTATAATCAAATTGATAGAATTTATGATGTGTTTACCTGTTGGAGACTATATTATTTTAGAAGCATTTAATTGATCTTTAGGTGGGTTTTGGAGTAATGTGTAACGTTGAAGACAAGACTGATCATGTAGGAATCATGTCACATGGGTTATGTTCTTTGCTCGTGTCTCAAGTTGCAAAGTTGCAGCTTTTTTTTTTTTTTTTTTTTTTTTTTTCTTTCTTTCAACCAAACATTAAATTAAAAAATAATTCCAATTTTGGTTGACCAAACTGGAGGGAAAGAGTTTACAAATGAAGTTTCAAAAGATAAAGATCGCGAATAACGAGCAAGACAGTCGGCCCGGACATTTGACGACCGCGGGATCCGTGAAAACATGAAGGCCGGAAAGGAGGATCGAAGTAAGCAGAATTCATCCAACAGATTAGAGAAGGCGGGCCATTCATCAGGAGATTGCACCATCGTCACTAATTCTACACAATCCGTCTCGAAACTTTGACAATCAACACCTGACGCCAAAAGGGATTCCATCGCCCAAATCAACACCTGCACCTCCGAATGTAGGGGGAAGGACTACGTTGCAGACTCCGTGCTCCTAATAGCAGAGTGATATCCTCACTGTTACAAAACCACCAGCCCAGACCCACTAAAGGATCAGAGGCCTTCCAAGATCCATCGACCTGACACTGAGGAGAAGGAACCCGTACCTCCACAGGCAAAAGCTCTATGGAGTCCGAATAAGAGGACTTGGCCTCTTCCCATAACACTCTATCATTGGCTGCCTGATTGATAACGTCAATAGGCTCTGCCGTAAGTCATTGGAAAACTTTTTTATTCATGTCCTTCCAAATTGACCAGACAAGCCATGGTAAGTGAATGCTTATATCCGAAACGTTCGACGTGGATTGCGCTCGCCAGAATAGGAAATCTAGATTCAAGTAGATCGAGCCATAAGGAAAGTCCCCAGAATATATGTCACTCGGAAATAAATCCCAGATCCGTCGCGAATGAGAGCACTCAAAAAGTGCATGATTTATGGTCTCCACCTCCGAACCACAGCGTTTGCATAAAGTATCACACCGGACACCCCGCTGAGCAAGACGTTCCATCACAGGGAGGGAACCGGAGGCAACCTGCCAGAAAAAATGTTGGACCTTTGTGGGAATCTCAAGTTTCTATGCATGTGCCCTAAGGGCCGTACACGTCGGCCCATATTCAACCTCTTTAATTAATTCACGTGCGAGCCGATAACCCGATTTGACCGAATATTTTCCTGACTTAGTATAGTGCCAGATCAATCTATCGGCTTTAAAGACTTTACTGACCTCCATAGATTGAATAATCTGTATATCCTCCGGGTTCATAAACTCTTCCAGGATTGGCATATGCCACTCCTTAGTAACTGGGTTTATTAAATGATTAACCATTAGATTGGGATGTAGCAATCTCCCTCGACCATTAGCTGGTCTTGGCTGAGAATCCGGTATCAAAGGATCTCGCCATACCGAAACCTGGCAGCCTGAGCCTATCGCCCATCTGGATCCCTGTTCGACCAAACCCTTTGTAGAGTAAATACTTCTCCAAGCAAAAGAAGGAGAATATGGCTTCTTGACCTGTAAAGGATGTTTGTTCTGAAAATATCTGTCTCTCAGAACCCGAGCCATCAGGGAATTCGGATAATGAATTAACCGCCAATACTGCTTAGCCAGCATTGTATCATTAAATTGTTCCAAAGTGCGGAAACCCAATCCTCCATCACACTTATCCTTACAGACTTTATCCCAGGCCACCCAATGCATACCATGTGCCTTATCATTAGATTTCCACCAAAAATTTGAGATAGCACTCGTTAATTTAGACGTTAGCTCCTGCGGTAATTTGTAACAAGACATCACATGAGCTGGAAGAGCCAACGCTACCGATTTAATCATAACTTCCTTACCACCTTTCGATAAATACTTTACAGACCAACCATTTACTCGATCATCCAAACACTCATTGACATAGCTGAAGACCTTGGTCCTCGAACCCTGAAGATTTTCTGGAATACCCAAATATGAACCCATGCCACCTTCTTTTGAGATACCCATTACAGAATTTAGCTGAGTTCGTATATCAGGCGGGACTTTCTTGCCAAACATGATGGAGGATTTTTCCAGATTAACCTCTTGTCCTGACGCTTTCCCATAGTCTCCTATAATTTCCATAACCGTAGTGCATTCAGCCGCCTCTACCTTACAGAAGAACAAGCTATCATCTGCAAACAACAAGTGTGAAATAGTGGGACACTCCCGAGCTAACTTGATACCTGAGATTCTATTCTCTCGTTCAGCCTTTCTAATATTGGCGATTAAAACCTCCGTGCAAATTATAAACAAGTAAGGAGATAAAGGATCCCCCTGACGTAAACCCCTTTGAGGCTTAATAGAACCCCGAGGCTGTCCGTTAAGAAGGACTTGATATGAAACTGAGGAAACACACCACATAATCCATGAGATCCATTTTTTATCAAACCCCAACTTAATCATTACTGCTTCTAGAAAATCCCATTCCACCCGGTCGTAGGCTTTGCTCATATCCGTCTTGAAAGCCAGAAACTCTGATTTACAGCGAGGATTTGTATTCAAACCATGAAACATTTCCTGAGCAATAAGGATATTATCCGTGATTAAACGACCAGAAACAAACGCCGATTGTGTTTCTGAAACAAGCGATGGAAGAATTCGCTTAAGCCGAAAGCACAAGACTTTAGAGATAATCTTATAACTCACATTGCAGAGACTAATCGGCCTAAACTCTGTCATCCGTTGAGGCCTTTCAGTCTTAGCGATCAGGCAAATATTTCTTTCATTTAACCGCAAATCAAACTGATTTGTACGAAAGAAATCTTTTACCAACGCCACCAAATCTCCTTTTAGAGAAGGCCAAAACCTTTGGAAAAACAAAGCTGTCAGTCCATCAGGTCCTGGACTTTTCTCTGGATGCATAAAAAACAAAGCTCTGCGGACTTCAAATTCTGTGATCTCCCTTATCAAAGCCCTATTCATGCATTATGTGGTTAATGGATGAACTTCCTGGACCATCTATGAAACGCCCCTCACATCAGACTGCTTAAAAAGTTCCGCAAAATATTTTGATGCAATATCCTCAATACCAGTAACCGATTCAGTTCAGGTGTCGTCAGGACCAAATAAGCCAAGAATCCTATTTCTTGGATGAACTTCCTGGACCATCTGTGAAACGCCCCTCACATCAGACTGCTTAAAAAGTTCCGCAAAATATTTTGATGCAATATCCTCAATACCAGTAACCGATTCAGTTCAGGTGTCGTCAGGACCAAATAAGCCAAGAATCCTATTTCTTGCCCTCCGTTGTTTCGTGGAAGCGTGAAAAAATTTTGTATTTTTATCGCCAACCCGTAACCAGAATTTCCTACTCTTCTGTTGCTAGTATAATTCCTCATCCTGATATGCCTCCTTTAATTTCCTTTCTATATCCCGAATTTCCTCTTGCGACCTCGAATCATCCATCTTTGCCTCTTGCAATGTTGCTTTCAAAAAAACCATTTGTTGCCCAACAAAGGCTTGAGCGTCAATTAAACGATTACTCTCATATAAAATAGATAGTTTTATTTCATCCATATAAAAAATAGCTAAACCACCACGAGACCCACAAGGTTCAACGGTGTACAAATTATCATAACGAAATTTATTCTGAAATTTTTGTAAATAAAAAAAACATTTTTTCGTTTCTGATAAAAATAAAATGTCGGGATGATGTTTTTTCCACAAATCTCCCAAGTACTCTTCTGTCAGGTCTGCCCCAATGCCCTGAGAGTTCCAGCTGAGGACTTTCACGTTTGAGCCGGTGGTTTCAGGAGAGCCATTGTCCCTTTCTTAACTGGTCGTCCTCCACCAGTAGGTTTGCCATCCGTGGCATTAGTCCCCTGTTTCCCTGTCACTCTCTGTTTAAGACCCTCACCTGCAGATTTAGAGAAAGCTTTAGCAAGCAAACGTTTCCTGGAGATGCCAAAAACAAGACAGGTTTTTTAACCACTCTCTTAACCCGAGGATTATAAAGTCTCCCACTCTCACCAATCTTCAATCCTAAATCAACATTACTCAAAGCAGAACTTAACACATTCACATCCAAAGCAGACGGTAGAGAGGATGAAATAATACCTTGCATAATAACCTACGACGGATCAGAAAAGCCTGAACCTATTCCCATTAAGGTATTGGTAGCCCGTCCATTCGCACCATCACCCTCCTCTTGGATATTACCATCCGAAAATTGACCATCCTCTAAGAGATCATCAATAGCTTCCTCAAAATCCGAAACTCCAACATCCTTACTCGACTTGTGTTGGGAGGAAACCTCCATTTCTGTGTCTCTGTGAGACTCACCACGAGCTGAAGAAACAGGTCCATCACCAATCGGCTCCTGAACCAGCTTCTCCTTAAGACCTTGTTTAGCTTGGTACAAAGGCTTAGGCCAAACCGAACCTGACCCTTTCCTATTGAGATGAAATGAAGACACACGGCCCATCTGCTCTCCAGCAACAACCTGAGACCCACACTTGCCACCAGAATTATCCAACCCTGCAGGACCAACCGATTGTTTCTCTTCCCAGACCGACCCAAACTGACTAGTCTGGTGGTGAGGACCCGAACTACCTGCACCAACAGCTGGTTCAAAGGTGTGGAAATCGAGGGCTCTCTTAGCATATTTCCTTGGCTTCTCCCATCCACCCTCATTATGAAAACCTCCTTGTTTTCCCATCCCTTGTTGTTGTTGATCCCCTCTTTTATCCAAATGGCTATCAAAACTCTGAGCCCCAACAACCTTCTTTAACTCCGGACAACTTCTTAGATCATGAGTGAGACGAGAACAATTCTCACAAAAACCCAGCAGCTTCTCATACTCAAGAGAGACTACGACTTCATCTCCAAAATCAAATGGCACCACCAACTTAAAGAGAAGGGGATTAAACCCATTCACGGTAGCACAAATACTACCAGACTCTTCATCAACCTCACAAATAGTACCAATCTTCTTTCCAATGGCCTCCAACGTAGCAAACTACCACAGATGCATCGGAATGCCAGAAACTTTCACCCAAAAATTGATAGTCGAGGGATAGGTTGATGATATAATCGGCTCCCATTTAACCAAGGAGATCACCCAGCCATCAAAGTGGTAAGGACCATTTTGTAAGACTCCTTGCAGATCAGCCTCTTCCATGAAATTGATTGAAAGGTGTCTTGACCAAGGTTTGCTCCCACCACCTTATCCTTAAGCTTCCAAATCTTTGGCAACGTTGATACCAACGACTCTACTCTCTGAACCGATGGGTTCATCAACCTCCCAATAAGAGTGAGAGAAAACTGCTGGATCCTCTGAGCCAAAACTGAGTTGGAGATCTTCACAGTTTCTGTACGCACCAGAGGAGCCTTCCCTTTGAGAAACGTTGATTGAGCCATCAGGAAACGTACGGACAAAAGCACACAACCAATTTCTACCACGACACACCGTAAAACACCACAACCAAAACAGCTCCAAACACTAAACAAAGGGAAAAGTATGAAACGAATGATACCAAAGCTCCAAATAAATACCCGTTGATCAGCCTTCAGCCTTCGATTCATTTGAGAAGATATGCCGATCAAGCTATTTCCAAAAATACCTCCAATCATCCAATCTCTATCAATCGAAGATTCCAAAATCCATAGAATAAAGAAACAAAATCTTCCCAAAAGAAAATACCATCGAGTGGTAGACTTTAACACCACAATCGAGATCACCAACAATGATACCATGAGATCCCAATCAGAATCAGGAAGCATACCCACAAACCCAAAACAGATCCAGCGAATATCCCATCCGAATCCCTGTAAATTAAACCAACTCAATCCAGAGAAATCTAGTAGCAACAGTCTCCTTCTTTTAAAGTCTCGATTTCGAATTATTTAGAATTAACAGAAGTAATCCCATCTCCAGCTTTTCTTTTTATGGTCATTTTCTTAACAAAAAGGGGTCAGTAAAAAAATTCGTTATTTCATACTAATAAATTCCATATGATTAAATAAAAGACAACAATATCATATGATTCATGACAGCTTGATAACACTGTAATTGGAAAAAGAAATTCACATATTTATATAGAGATCAATCAGTAAAGACTACAATTTTCATTTATAAACACACACACACACAACATAATAAGCAAAAAAATACACCAATCTCAAAGCTCATCAATCAAAAGTTAAAAACTAAAAAAAGTCATTGTTCTTTTTGTCAAAAATATTTTTATTTATCTATATATAACAAAAAAAAAGGAGGAGAAATTCATGACCGGTTAATATGGATTTTGGAATTATCATCTTAACCATCGCCTATAGTCACTAGTAGAAGCAGGTGAGATCTCTCCACCACCACCAAGAGACTCGGTACAACAAGAAGAGTAATTTGATTGTTGCTCCAATGCTCCTAGTTGTGAACCTCCGATACTCTTGAAACTTGGACTCCTTAAACTCTGACCGTCTATTTGATGCGGCAGCGGTGGAACCGGAAACGAAAGCCGTTTTCTAGCTGACCCGAAACGGTCTTTCTCAGGTGTCGAAGGCCGTTGTCTCGGGGCACTCTGAGACCGGATTCTAGCCTTTGCGGATTCCGTAATCGCCATGTAATTCGGCAATGCAGCATTCGTAGTATTGGTGGTTGTAGCGGTACAAACGCTATAACCACTTCTTGCGGTGAAACTGTAGTTTGATCTCAAACTAGGTGTGTTTGATGTGTAGTTGTAAGCCGACCGGTCATCTCTTTGGATCCGGGGACTAGCGGATCGGATTTGTATCGGTCTAGATTTAGCCGGAGATGGTGTAGCTGATGAGAAATTGTGTTGTTGGTAATGATGGCTTGTTCTTGATGGTGAACTAGGCCTTTGGTTACTACGGCTTGGACTTGCACCGGTTCTCGAGTTACCGCGGGTTAAATACGGTTGAGAAGTATCGATTTCCACGGTTTTGTAAACCGGTGGTCTTTGATCCGTCGAAGCTCGTTTATCCCACGGTTTAGATGCCATCCATCGGTCTAACCATTTAGGTCTCTCTTCTTCTTCCTCGTCTCCCGTAGAATAACTACCTCTCGTTCTCCGAACCTTTCATCCAAACCCATAAGAAATTAAAAACCCGAAACGGACCCAAATATCAAGCAAACAACTGCTTAGCAGTTACCTGGTGAGAGAAAGCTTGTGATAAACTACTATTGTTACTCTCTCGTCTCAACGCAGTGTCTCGTCTTTGTTGCAACATTGCTTTCACTTCCTCAATCGTGTGTGGTCTATCATCCCAATCTTCAGCAATGCTGCTTCCTTCTCTTGACTATACAAAAACCATTCCAAAATAAATGTTAGCTTTTATATATAATAAACCTAATTGCAGAAAACAGAGCAACCATGGTGTCTAAAACAGAGTATTAATAGAAAATATATATATATATATATAGATAGATCACTTACCATGGATCTTCGATCTGAAATGTCCTGAAGGTAACGAGATTTGAGGACACTATGAGTGTCGCTGAAGGCAGATTTGCGACTCCCGTCGTGAGACAAACGTTTACGTTGGTCAAGCACACGAGACTGAACTCGCACCAGAGCTTGCATACACCTTAGAGTCATCTTTGCTTGCTTCCTCACATTGTGACCTCTCACTAGTGCTTGTAACTTCACAAGCCCTTTCAATGCTCTTAATGCTCGTCTTGCCTATAATCAGATCCCGTTTACTATTATTAAATTTTACTCTGATAAACGTTTATAATTAAACATAGTTAACTATAATTAGATCAAAATCTGCTCACCAGATAGCCTCTGAAGCCAGTTTGGATCACAACAGCTGCGTAATCTTCTCTTGCGGTATAAGTGCGTCTCGTAAGATTTGGCAACTCATTCTTCTTCGTCGGAGGATGAGTTTCCGATACGGCGGAGACGGTTGTGGGTGGTGTAGATAAGGCGACGTGACTCTGTTCTGTAACAGAATTTAAAGCGGTTGTGTTGACCGTCGCCGATTCTACGGATTTCTGTGCCGGAGCGTCTTTTCCGACCCCGGAGATCTTCGTCGGAGAATCGTGATTCGTCGGTTTTCTAAATAACCACCGTCTCTTCTCTTTCTTCTGCAGACACAGAGCACGTGACTTATTAAAAAAAAAACATAAAATCAAGAAACAGAGCATGTGAATGAAAAAAGTAACAAGATCTCGACATTATAAAAGCAAGAACGAACCTTGTCCTCATCTTCCTCGACTTCATTACCGTGAGCATTGGTGCTGTTGTGTTCTTTCTTGGTCGGAGATCGGAAAGCTCGTTTAACGGCGGTGAGCCAGGAAGAAGAAGAAGAACTACTCTTCTTACCCATTGGAGATTAGGTAGGAGTTTTTAAAAAGATTCTCACAGACACAGAGTCAACAGATTGAAGTAGTAGTCATGAGACATTAGTAGAGAGGATGAGATTTGGTTTTTAGATTCTTGCGCAGATATGAGGGAAGAAGAGAGAGAGAGAGAGAGGAGAGTGGTGGGTGGATCTTGGGAAACAGAAATGTCAATAAATTTGGAAGGTTGCTTAAGGGAGAGTTCTGACTCTGACCACCCTCTTTAACTGCGACCATGACAGCGATGACTCTTCCTCTTCATTTACTCTCTCCCACTTCATCTTTTTTTTTTTTTTTTTTCTATTTCTTTTTATTGGTCATTTCGTCAAACTAGTAATATCACAATATGATTATATCGTAGACCTGCCTGCATTTGTTGTACATTCAATACTATAACATTTATGTTTTTGTCCTGGTTTAATTGAAATTCGACTATTAGAGTTTTGTTTCTTTTATAGTTACTTCTCTTTAACCACATAAATAAATTCTATTTCATTATGCAAACCCATTGTTTTTTCTTGAGTGTTCTTATTGTAACTAATAAAAAATCTATATTGATATTTCAACAATCATTTGATTTTAAATAAGCACGTTACTGCCACGAGCTTTCTAGACTAACATTATGTAGATAGATAGACTCATAGACCTATACATACGCACGAACCCTATACCTATACACGTACGCATGATTAATATCGACGAATGACGATTGTGCAGATGCATGTTTTCAAGTTTTAAGATAAGAGCATCATTATAGGGGAACTATTTTGGGAAACTATTTTGGGTGTTGTTAGAGTAAAAATATTGTTAAAATATTGTATTAAGATTTTTTTTTAAGTTAGTTATTGGGAGAATATGTTTAAGATCATAAGATTTAATAATATAATATTGTTAAATATATTACAATTATAAAAACTTATAAAATAACATTTAAATTGCAAACTTATAAAATTTTAACTAAAATTCAAAATACAATACCAAATTCAAATGAAAAAAAACATTGTAAAAAAAAATACAAACAAACATATTATTTAATTAATAAAAACACATAAACATTTTATTTAATTAATACATTGTTTAATGTCCAAATTTATTCCATATATTTTCAATCAAATCCTCCTTTAATTTCTGATGTGCTTGGTTCCATCTTCTTGTTGGAATTCTTGTTCGTCATAGAGTGTGTATGAATCTCGTTCATCTTCGACAATCATATTATGGAGTATGAGACATGCTCTCATAATATATGCAATTTTACCCTTTAACCATAAAAGAGATGGATTTTTAATCATGACGAATCTAGATTGCAGGACTCCAAATGCACGCTCAACATCTTTTCGTGCACCTTCTTGTCGTTCTGCAAACAAACGAGGTTTCGGGTGTTGTGGTTGTGGGATGGATTTAACAAATGTCGCCCATTCGGGGTAAATAACATCTGTCAGATAGTAAGCCAAATTATACTTATTTCCGTTGACATAGTACGTAACTATGGGAGCTCGACCGTAAATAATGTCATTAAATACTGGTGATTGATCAAAAACATTTAAATCGTTACAAGTACCTGGAGCTCCAAAAAATGCGTGTCATATCCAGAGATCTTGTGAAGCTACCGCCTCCAAAACAATTGTTGGTTTACCGGTGCCTCGTGAATACATTCCTTTCCAAGCGGTTGGACAATTTTTCCACTTCTAATGCATACAGTCGATGCTTCCAACCATCCCGGGAAAATCCCGCTGTTCTCCGTAAAAGAGTAGCCTTTGAAGATCCGCTTGTGTGGGTCGGCGTAGGTATTCAGTGCCAAACAAGTCAACTATTCCGACGACGAAATGTTCCAAACATTTACGAGAAGTCGATTCAGCAAGACGTAAATATTCGTCAACCGAGTCTGCCCCAGTCCCATATGCTAATAGTCGAATTGCTGCAGTACATTGTTGTAGCGGTGATAAACCATTCCGGAAGGTTGCATCCTTTTTGGTTTAAAATATGCAACTTCTTCACTGAGACGATTCACAATACGCAAGAACAATGACTTGTTCATTCGAAACCGTCGGCGAAATTGCCTCTCCGGGTAAGTCGGATTATCACTAAAATAATCGTTCCACAAACGTTCATTACCATCTTCCCGTTGTCTATCGATATATGTACGTGTATTCCTTTCCGCCAGAATTTCCTCTTCAGCAGCTTCAAATTGATTATTAAATTGCTCTTGAAAAAATTGGTTCAAACTATCATTATTTGGATCATAATGGTAGTGAAAATTGTTGGAAGAAGATGCCATAAAATGAACAAGAGAAGGAAATATTTGTTTTGGGTAAGAAGGAAATGTTTGTTTTGGGTGAGAGAAGGAAATGTTTGTTTTTGGTGAGAGAAGGAAATGTTTGTGTTTGTTGAGAAAAGCAAATGTTTGTTTTTGTTGAAATAAAACCTTGTGCTCTTCTCATATCTATAGAGTGATCATCAACTCTTGTGAAATATCAATGTTTGTGATACATAAACTCTCGTGACTTTGTTAAAATTTGACTTTAAAACTAAGATCCAAAAAAGCTTACAACAAAGCTTACAATCAATCCGATCACGGGTTCACCATCCCGGGTACATACCAAAGAAGCCTAAACAAAGCTTACAATCAAGCCTAAACAAAAATCCAAACAAGCCGATCATGGGTTCACTAGTCTTTGCCTACAATCATACAAGTCACGGGTCCATGACTTCTTCAACCTGAAACCGAAACACATATATAAGTTCCCAACTATATAAAACATAGAGAACAAACAACCGAGATTCATTTAAAACATAAACTACAAACATAGTTAAAAACATAGAGAACAAGCATAGTTAAAAGATAGAGAACAAACAACCGAGATTCATTAATAACATAGAGTACAACAAACATCCGAGATTCATTAATCTACTATTTCTTCTAAGTTAAAACAGTTCAGCCATTAGCTTCTTCTTTAGAACTTTTTCATCTTCGTCTATAGTTTCTTTCTTGGCAATGAGAGTGTCAAGAATGGACATCTTTTGTAGTTCTTTCATGCCCTCCAAATCCTTCTTTTTTATCTCCCACATATGACTAAACTCTGCAGATGGCGCAACCTTCTCTTTACCTTTGTTCCTTACTTTTTTCGTTGCCTTTATGCCCGGAGGCCTGCTCTCATGCTCACCAATGACAGAACCTGTAGATGGTGCAACATCATCAGCTTTTCTTTTGTTAGAGCTGGTTTTTTTCGGAATGGGGTTCATAGCTTCCAGGTTTGCCTATTTCTGTTCATAGCGTAGCACATTCTAAGCATACTCCAAACCAAACTTCTTCTTGTACAGCTTAATGTAGATTTGGTGAGCATTTTGCAAAATATCTAAATCGTTCATGCCACTAGCTTTCTCACCGTCTGTCTCTGCAAAAGCTCCACAGAACCTGCTCACTTCCTTACTAATTTTTTGCCATCTTTGTCTACAATGGTGAGGGCGCCTAGGCTCAGCACCACCACAGACATGACTACTTGTTTCATAATAGTCTCCTATACGGATCCAAAAGGACCCTGCCTTTTGCCCATTCCCAACTATTGCATCCTTCGATGTGTTTAACCAGCCACTTATTAGGACTAAGTCATCTTGTGTGGACCATATCCTTCTCTCCCTACGCTGTTCTGCTGTCTCTTCTGATTGACTAGGAGGTTGACTCGGCTGTGAACCAGTTTGTGAACTAAAAGCAGGGATTTGAGAAGAACCAATGTTTACATTGGGAGCAAAGCTGTCATATGGGAAGTTAAGAAGGCTAAAGTAGGGTTGAGACTGACTGTTAGGAGTATTGTTTGATTCCATAGCAATCAGAATTAAACAAGGAAGAAGCTTATTCGAAAGATATTAGAGATTGGAAGAGATATTATTCGAAGGTTCTTAGAGATTGGAAGAAAGAAGCAAACAAGATGGATGATAGAAGAGAAGTAAAAGATATGAGAGATTGATAGAAGAGTCGGATGTAATATAGAGAACTTAAGAAGCAAACAAGATGGATGATAGAAGAGAAGTAATAGATATGAGAGATTGCCATCATTAAATCAAAAGTTTGGTGTTGTTAGAGAGTTTTAATTCTAAATAACCATTACCTACTTCAGTCAAATCAGAAGTAAATAAAGGTCATTTAGTGTTTTTTAAATGTATACCAAGACATTCTGTAATATTCATTACCTACTCAACTAGTTTTGTTAAAGCATTCATAAGTTTCAAAGCTTTCATAGGCTACTCGATTTCAAAAGTTTAAAAAGTTTCGAGAGTTTCAAAAGTTTCAAAAGTTTTAAAAGTTTCGAAAGTTTCAAATCAGTTTTTACAGTTTTAAGACAACTCAAACCTACAAAGCAAAACTACAATCACAACAACTAATACGAGAACATGACCAGATGATAAAAGGTTAGATGGTGAGACATACAAACCAAAACAAAGAGACACTAAATTCACAACAACTCAGTTACAAGAAATAAACCTAATCAAACATCCGACACCACAAAACAATTCAGAGAAACTCATTACACAATCAAACAACAATTAACAAGCCACTTCAATCAAATAAAATCAGTGAATAAACACTTACACTACTACACAAACCACAACACCACTCAAATCAGGAAACCAACCTTGTGACTTACCTTTTACTTTCGAGCAAATGCAGGTTTCTTGATGGTTATCCGATTTAATTTGCGCTGGTTAACCTCACCTACAAGCCTCCGAAACAAAGAAAATTCAATTTTAATTCACAAGTGTTATGGTTGATTTCAAATTCAAAATACAACTCTCGGAATTCAGTCATAGGTAAGCTCACTAAAATCCTATATTGATTAATCAAAACCATTAATTGAGAGATGAGACAAACCCTATACCATGTTACTAAACCGAAACCTAATTCACAGATTTCAGTTTTACCCTAAATCGATGAAACATCCAAGAAACAAAGACTGAAAGAGGAAACGACGAAACTACCTTGTCTATATCGCCAGAGATGAGATTTGCCAGACAAAGGAGACGAGGAGACCAAGGCTCAGCAAGAAGATTTCGACTTCACCTTCAAATCGCTGGACATATCAATCGACAAAAGAAGGGAATTGAAACGGATTTGTCGGAGAAGCTATGCAAAGATCGATTTCTAGATGGAAGAGCTCTCGATTTTGGTGTTTCAATTGCCGGAAAACTAACCTTCAGCGGAGAATATGGTGACAACGAAGCTTTCGCCATTTTGGAGAGAAAGAGAAACCCTAGAATTGATTTCGAAGAAGATGAGAGAAATGAAAATTTTTCTTTATTTCTAAAACATCTCGACCAATCACGTAAGGCCACACAAATAAGAACTGGGCTTAGATCAATTATCATTCAAGATCAGAAAATTTGATCTAAACCCACTATTTACTTTTTTATTAATTATTTTAGGGTTAGAATACATAGTGTTTTGACGATAATGATGGCCTAAAAATAAAAGATAAAAGAATCATCGAATACAGAAATCATTAGTTATTCTTCGTTTTGTTTTTTTTTCTATAGAAAATGAAATCATAATAACCATATGTTTATTTATTCCGGATATTTAAACCAAATTACCTATTTAAGTAGAAAATGACAGCTTTCATGCTGTGCTTATTGGCCAACAAAAACATTTTAAGAAAAAAAAAGAAAAATATTAAAACGAACGGGTGAAGTCTCGTGCTATCACGTGCATGGAGCCAGTCAGGCAGAGAAATTACAAGGACAGAGACATCATCAGGTGCGTGATGGACCACGGTGGTGTTTTTACCCCCCGCCTCCTACAACAATACACGTGGCGTTCTTTTACATTTAATCGTCAAACATCGGGTCAACATCATTCTCTTCATATGGGCTTCCTTACATCAAAGGCCCACTTTATTATTATTTTTTTTTTCTTGGTTTTATAGAGCCTTTCACAAAACCTTCTGACGCATCCAGAAGGTTTTGTTTTCCTTATTGACTCGATGTTAGCTGAACTAAAAAAAGAACGTCGACTAGTGCCGGCGGAGAGTTGAGTTTCTTCTGATGAACCCCAAACGGCTAGAGAATAATCTCTCAGCTACTTTCAAAAGTCATCATAGAGACTACGACTACGACTCCTCCTCCTGAAGTTCATGTTTATGAAGAAGTCTAACATGGAACTCGATCTCGATTCGTTCCTCGTATCGGACTCAGACTCCGATTTGGATTCTTCATCCGTCCCTCACCGTACAGTCGACGAAATTCTCAACGCGTCTAGTTCTTCATCTCCGTCACCTTCTCCTCCTTCTTCCCCACCGTCAATTATACGGCCGAAGCAAAACGATCCGACTCGCCGCCGCCGCCGCCTATCAGAAGCCCTTACAAACGTTCCGGTGGTGAGACCTGAATCCAATTTGAATCCTCCGACGCGGCGATCGACTTCTTCTTCATCTTTAAGGCAGGTGCCTTTGCCTTCGCTATTCGCAGGAGTGCGGTCGAATGTGAAACCCGGTGCGGCGCTTGCGGCGGCTGTGGCTGCTTCTAGGTTGGTTCCTACACCACACGCTGCTATTATCAAGTCGAGGAGAGCTAACAGTGCAAGTAGTGAGCTTCTGCAGCAGGAAGAAGTTTCTTCTTCCAATGGAGATTCTGTTGTTGCTGGATCTGCTGCTTCTGTTGATAGTGGAGTTGCGGTTGTTGCAAGTCAAGAAAACGAAGCTAAAGTGATGGAAGTCCAAGCTAGTGATGTTACTGAGAGCTTAGTTGATGCCCGTGACAGTGAGGCATACTCAAAGCCTGACTTAGTCACTGCCGCAGAATCCGAAATTGCTGCTGTTGATGACACAATGTTAGTCGCTTCTTTGGTGGTGGAGTCTTTAGAGTCTCAACGTTTTAATGATTCTGATGGCAAGTGCTATGATACTAAGGTAAGCAATGTTGAGGACTCAAGTGTTGGAGATGTTGAGAGTGATCAATCAGATATAATAATTATACCGGATTCTAAAGCAGAGGGAATTGATGCTTTTATTCCTGATGATGGAAGCTCAATTTCTGGCATTTCAGAGCTTGTAGAAGAGAGGATTGTTGAGTTGGAAAAAGAAAGGATGAGTAAAGGAGAGAAATCAAAATCACCATCTTTTAGAAAGCAGCTTGTCTTGGCTGAAGAGTTTGAGAAAAAACAAGCATATACTGGTTTGCATTGGGAGGAAGGGGCTGCTGCTCAGCCAATGAGACTTGAAGGTGTTAAGGTCGGTTCGACGAATTTAGGTTACTTTGATGTTGATGCTGACAATACCATCAGCCGAACCATTTCATCGCAAGCATTTAAGCGAGACCATGGTTCTCCTCAGGTTTTGGCTGTTCATTTTAGTTTTGTTGCTGTGGGTACATCCAAGGGGGTCATCCTCGTTATACCAAGTAAATATTCTTCTGATACTGCAGATCAAATGGAATCAAAGGTTGTCTTTTACATCATTAATTATGTCCATTTTTAGTTTACTTGTTCAAGAGCATATTATAAACTGTGCGGATATATACTCCAGTTATTAATATTTATGTTTGCAAGTTTTTAGATGATTTGGCTTGGTTTACAAGGAGAAAGATCCCAGTCCCCAGTTACCTCCGTTTGCTTCAATCAGATAGGGAGCCTCCTGCTAGCAGGTTATGGTGATGGACATGTTACAGTTTGGGACGTGCAGAGAGCTTCGGTCGCAAAACTGATCACTGAACATACTGCACCAGTAGTATATGCGTTTTTTCTAGGTCGGGATTCTCAGGGTTCTCGCCAATTTAAAGTGATTACAAGTGATACAAAGGGTGTTGTTTTCAAACACACGTTTTCTTGGGCTCTGCTGTTGAACATGTATACAGTAAAATCGCAGGTAAATTTAGTATTCTGTATAGTTATATTTGC
The DNA here is from genome assembly GCF_030686135.1 of Camelina sativa. NCBI lineage: Eukaryota > Viridiplantae > Streptophyta > Magnoliopsida > Brassicales > Brassicaceae > Camelina > Camelina sativa. The sequence goes on along the minus strand of NC_141892.1, from coordinate 25,941,728 downwards.
TTGTGATTTTTTGTCTGTTTCTGCTGGTTTCCTGTTCAGCCTTACTAACTCGGAGGAATGGTTTTGTACACATTATTTTGATTGCATTAGTGTCTTCTCGATGGACAAAAAAATGGAACGGTCCTCTCCGCATCAGCTTTGCCTGATGAAAATTTTGGAAGCTCCTTGGCCTCTTCTAAGGGGGGTAACTCTGCAGTTCCATCCAGCAGTATAAGTAGCATGATGGGAGGTGTTGTTGGGGTTGATTCAACTTGGAAGCTCTTTAATGAGGATTCAACTTCGGTGGAAGAAGGTGTTGTTATATTTGTCACCTATCAAACTGGACTAGTGGTAACTATTCCAGATATTTTTCATATTCAATTTACTGGTTACGCTTCTGGAAATCATCCTCTTCTGTTTTTATCAGGTAAAGCTCATTCCAAATTTGGAGGTGTATGCACAACTTCCTAGGCCAGAAGGGGTTCGGGAGGGTTCCATGCCATACACTGCTTGGAAATGCTCAACGGGTAATTCTTCTCCCGCTATAACTGTGTACTTTACATGTACTGTTTTAGTAAGGTGAAATTTTGCAGGAAATTCTTCCAAGGAGGCAGAAGATAGGGTTTCTTTTCTTGTCATTGCGTGGGATCGTAGAGTTCAGGTTGCCAAGTTGGTAAAATCAGACCTTAAGGAATATGCCAAATGGTCACTTGACAGTCCAGCTATTGGTGTTGTTTGGCTAGATGACCAGGTGTGTATACTGATATAAATATTTTTTCTAAGCAAATGCATATTCATGATTTTGCTGTTTTTCTCTGCATATTCAGTTGCTGGTGATCCCAACTGTGTCGGGCCATTTGTATCTGTTCACAAGAGATGGTGTGGTAATTCACCAGACAAACTTTTCTGTGGCTGGTTCTTCTGGGAATGACCTAATTTCCTATCATACGTACTTTACGAATGTCTTTGGAAATCCTGAGAAAGCTTATCAAAACTCTGTGGGTGTCAGAGGGGCTTCAGTATACATTCTCGGGACTGCGCATCTTATTATCTCCAGACTTTTGCCGTGGAAGGAGCGGGTTGATGTGTTAAGGAGAGGAGGTGACTGGATGGGTGCATTTAACATGGCAATGTCACTTTTTAATGGTCAAGCTCATGGGGTTGTTGACCTCCCCAAAACTGTGGATGCCATAAGGGAAGCCATAGCACCCAGTTTAGCAGAGTTGCTACTTTCCTACGTAGATGAAGTATTTTCTTATATCTCAATAGCATTTTCCAATCAGATTGAAAAAAATGGAGTAACTCATGAGCAAAGCAGTGGAACCAATAATGTCAATTTAGAGATAGAAGAACAATACAATCGTGTTGGTGGTGTTGCCGTTGAATTCTGTGTTCATATTAACAGGATGGATTTGCTCTTTGATGAGATATTTTCCAGATTTGTGGCTGTACAACAAAGAGGTATATATTTCACATCTATATGTGTTCATATTAACTTCCTTTTTCGGTGCTACATTTTATTAAGGAACAGGGTTAACTATCATTCTAACTATATAATTCTTTGAAAGATGTTTACCACGTTAGGATTAAGGAACAGGGTTGTCTGTTTCTGTGTCTTTATTCTTTAAAATCCTTAGAGAGCTTTGGTCAACTGATCTTGTTTTTGGTATCTCCTCTGGGTTATTGTTTTTCTTATGTATGCCGATTTTTATAATACACACACACATGTTGTGCTGCGTGTTTGCATGTATGTTCTCCCTAATTTTTAGTTTAGTTCTTCTATAAACGGTTTAGAGTAATTGTATAGTTTGCTAAATCAAACAGTATAGTATTGCAATGCTAATTGTAATATTTTTATACCTTAAGTTTATTAAGTGAGATAGACACGTGCTTTGGAATCTGCTGTCCATTTTCAAGACAGTTTGATCTTGGTTCAAATCTCTTGATGACTATTAATTCCTTGTGTATAATGAGACACTATAATTTCTCGTATTTATTGCGGCAACTACTTTTGGTTTGTCTAGATACATTTTTGGAGCTTTTGGAGCCTTATATATTGAGGGATATGCTTGGATCTCTTCCTCCTGAGGTATCTTCTGTAGAACTATAAGATATTTCCTCAACAGTGCTGTTATATTTTATCTTATTATTCTTTTGTTTTGTTTCATACTGCTCAGATTATGCAAGCGCTGGTTGAACATTATAGTAGGAAAGGCTGGCTACAAAGAATTGAGCAGTGTGTACTTCACATGGATATTTCTTCCTTAGATTTCAATCAGGTCAGGTTTTGTAGACAATTTCATTTGTCCTGTTTGGTCTTTATCTTCAATTAGTTGATGTGTTGACTTTATGGTTGAATTTCTGATATTTTCCTTATTGGCACTTAGGTAGTCAGAATTTGCCGTGAGCATGGGCTTTATGGGGCCTTGCTCTATCTTTTCAACAAGGGGTTGGATGATTTCAGGTCACCTCTGGAGGAACTCCTGATTGTCTTACGGAACAGTGAGAAACAAAGGGCTACAGCCATTGGGTATGTTATGTTAGGTCGTTGCACTTTATTCTGGCTTAATAAAACTTTACGCGCAAAACTGAACGTGAGAGCCCCCTCCTCGCTTGTTTCAGTCATGGACTAGAGGAAAACCTAGAATTCAAAAGGCTCATTTATTTCCATCTAACATGAATTTAATCCTCGAGGGCACCTATGCATATAGCTAATTTCAATATTATTGCTGTCTAAGAAAGGTTTGATTTCCTGTATGACGCAATATAGTTGTTGTCTGAAACTTCAAAAATTGCCCTTTTTTTTATCATGTTTCTTTTTCAGGTACCGGATGCTTGTTTATCTAAAGTACTGCTTTCTTGGTTTGGCTTTTCCCCCAGGTAGGATTTAATTATTGTTTCACTGCATGTTATGATCTGCAATATACCCAAGTATGGTATCTGGTGACCTATAATTTGTATAAGCATTTTGCTCTCACAAACTGATTTGAGTTTTATCTGCAGGACATGGAACTCTAAATCCTACACGCTTGCCATCACTCAGGACCGAGCTGATTCAGTTTCTACTGGAGAAATCAAACACCCAAAATTCTAGTACATGTGTAACATCTCGATGGATTTACTTGAACCTCTACCATCTACTAGAGATGGATACTGAAGCCACTTTAGATGTCCTAAGATATGCATTTGTAGAAAAAGAAATGGTGAATCATGAGGGTCATCTGCTGGAGTCCGGTGAAGTAAGTTTAGAGTCCAAGACTGATGACAGTTTACCCGAAGTTAACAACAATATACTAATCCAGAATCTTATAGATGCTCTAGTTCACGTTTTTGATGGGGACTTAAGCCAGGCTGATGAATCTGGCGATCCAAATGATTCAGAATCAGATAAAATTTGGCCGTCTAAGGAGGATTCAAGTCTTCTATATGAGTTTGTTGCATTTTATGCAGCACGTGGTAAAGTTAGTATTCCCAAGAGCGTATTGGCACAGATTTTAGATTACTTAACATCAGATCACATTCATCCAACTTATAACGTATCTTCTAAGTTGAGAGAGACCCAATTACTAAACCTTCTGAAAGCTGTACCGGAGACTGATTGGGATGTAGCTTATGTATCACACCTTTGTGAGAAATCACATTTTTATCAGGTATCCTTTTAATAGACATTCATCATTCCCCTACAGCGTGCTTGCGATGTGTACTTTGGGTTGTCCTCTTTGATCTCTGTTTATGGTTTCCAATGTCCAGGTTTGTGGTTATATTCATATTATTGGTCGAAGGTACGTTGCAGCTTTGGATAGCTACATGAAAGAGGCAGATGAACCCATACATTCGTTTTGCTATGTGAACAATATGCTGTCACGGTTGAGTGGGGATGAATTCACTACCTTCCAATCTGCAATAATTTGTAGGATTCCCGAGCTCATTGAATTGAACAGGTAACTTTAGATTGATTTTATTCTCTCTCTGTTGATTAGGTTTAGTGGGGTCTGATAATATTGGTTTTCTGACATTTTGTAGACAGGGAACATTCTTCCTAATTATTGATAATTTGAAAGACAACATCACACGCATCCAAGAGCAGCTCCATTCTCATCCAAGAAGCTTGTTCCTGTATCTCAAAACTGTCATTGAGGTTCACTTGTCTGGGAGTCTTGATTTTTCTCGTCTAAAAAAATATGAAGCTGCAGATAATTCGGGTGAAAACATTAGAAGGGTTATACCCAAAGAGGCTGAGATTTATTTGGAAGAACTTAATGGCTTTCCTAAATTCATCCAAGATAATCCAGTTAATGTGACTGATGACATGATTGAGCTTTACTTAGAGGTAAGCATTTATGCAAACTTGTTCAACTGTATCTCTCTGCAGCGTCGATATTTCTTATCTTCTTAGTTAAATGCCTTCTTTAGCCTTCTATATAAAATGGTAGATGTCTAATAGATATAAGTTCTCGTGGAAGTCTGCCTCTTGAAACAATATTTTGGTTTTTGACTATAATTACCGAAGCGAGTGAGACAAATTTAGTCCGCAACAAGTCTTAGGTCTCTGCCAAAGTATACTTTCCTTATATCGCATCTTGCAACTGTTATGGCTCTTTGTACTACTTTTTCAGAACTTCCAAGATTGAAACCCCATTGCTTTATTTACACCAGAACTTTGTTTGGTTCGTTTGTCTTAAAAAGTGATTTGACTGCCAGCTCGACTTGTTCTTAATCTCCTCTTTAGATCCTTTAGTGGGTCCTGGGTGGCATCATGGAATCGTTTCAACCTTCAATGCTGATAATTCTCTGCGTATTTTTACAGCTATTATGCAAGTACGAACCGAAGTCAGTCTTGAGATTTCTGGAAACCTTTGACAGCTACAGGGTGGAACACTGTCTACGTCTGTGCCAGGAATATGGAATTGTAGATGCAGCAGCATTCCTCTTGGAGAGGGTGGGTGATGCAGCAAGTGCTTTGTCACTTACACTCTCTGGACTCAATGAAAAATATGTTGAACTTGAAAATGCAGTGGATTACCTTATAACACAAATGAAATTGAGTGCTTGCGAAGGAGCCAGCTTGGAACTATTCAGTAGTGCTCTAGAGTTGAAGGAGGTGCTTCTATACAATAAGAAAGTGTGCTTCTGTATGTCGTGCTTTCGCTCTCTCTTTTTCTCATGCTGTTTATTATCCATCCCTCAGGTACATGGCATACAAGGTGTTCTGCAAGCTTGTGTAGGATTGTGTCAGCGCAACACTCCTCGTCTTAATCCAGAGGAGTCTGAGATACTTTGGTTTCGCTTTCTTGACACGTAAGCATGATCATACACATCGCTACTAACCAATTTCTTTTCGCCCTAATAACACTCACGTCATAGTTACTCTTGAACATATGCAACTAAATTCATGTTGGAGTTAACAACAAGCCTGAGCGAGTGCGACGAGCTGTTACTTGATCATAGTTTTCTCTCTTCGTGCTTTATGCAGTTTCTGTGAACCTTTGATGGATTCATATAGGGAACCGAGGAACACGGATGAAATAAATAAAGGTCCATTAGATGTTAAACCGTTGGAACTTAATGTCAATGAATCAGACGTTGCAATTAAGTGGAGGATTCCAGGATCTGATACGGCAGGTACACACATCCTGAGGAAGCTCATATCTCAATTTATCAAAGAGATTGTTGAAGGAATGATAGGATATGTTCGTCTTCCAACAATCATGACAAAACTCCTCTCTGACAACGGTACTCAAGAGTTTGGTGATTTTAAACTTACAATATTGGGAATGCTTGGAACATATGGATTCGAACGGAGAATACTGGTATTTACATGCGTCTCTCTAATCATGTAATCTCGTGCATGGGTTGGGTGATCTCTCTTCAAATGTTCTAAAACTTTTCTTACCCTGGTCAGGATACTGCAAAGTCTTTAATCGAAGATGATACATTCTACTCCATGAACTTACTTAAGAAAGGTGCTTCTCACGGGTATGCACCCAGAAGTTTGCTTTGTTGTATATGCAGTTGCCCTCTCACCAAGACATTTACTGCTCTTCGTGTACGTGTTTTCAACTGTGGCCACGCAACACATCTTCAGTGTGAACCATCAGAGAATGAGACCTCATCATCATCGTCATCAGTTCATGTCTCCTCATCAGGCTGTCCTGTCTGTATGACCAAGAAGACCAGCAAAAGTTCTTCTAAAGGTAAATCGTTCTACCTGGATTATGGACTAATAAGCACAGTTTCGTCAAACGCCGGGTCTGCACAACGTGCTTCGCCTTACTTACACGAGAATGAAATGAGCAATCATTCTCATAACCAGCAAATATCACGGGTAAGATGTTTATAATTCTAAAACTGAAAATGTCATTGCAAATAACTAAAAAAGGTTTACATTGTTCAACGTTGCAGTTTGAAATCTTAACCAACCTTCAGAAAGATCAGAGGTTGGTACAGATAGAGAGCTTGCCTCGATTAAGGCTTGCACCTCCGGCTGTGTACCACGAAAAAGTGAGCAGATTCTCGGGTTTTACACCGGGAGAGAGTAGTAGCGGTAAAGGCACTAAACCTGTCAAAACCGAACAGGGTAAGAAACTGAAAGGAAAAAGATCGATTTTTGGGTCAAGATTTGGTAAGTCTTTTATTTTTATAAGCCAAGAGTTGGTCATTTGGATTATGATTACGACCCTAACACATGGATGCTTGATCCTGAATCTTTATGACTCTTTAAGCTTTAGGAAAGGACAAAACGAGCAGAATGTAAGGAGAAGCTTCACAGTTTTGGACTCGAGAAGTTAAGCGGAGTAACTGGGACTTTTTTATGTTGTGTAATTAGCGGCGTAACTTTATTGATTTGATGTATATAGTACCAAATGTAATAAACTAATTATATAACCAAATTTTTAAAAGAGTAAATTCAGTCGCTCATGTATATATTTGGTGTCGCCTCACTTTCCTCTGTTTTCTCTACCCTTCATTCCGATTTCTCTTGTTTCTCTGAGGTGTGGTAAGTGGTAACAGAACCATGTTCTGATGAATCAGTAAAACTAAATATACAACTTTAAAAACTTCATGTATGGGTTTCACTTCAGTACTTGACATTCTAATAATATATTATTTTGGTGTGAACAAGGAGACAAAGTCTCCTTAATTTATTTTAAAAAAAATAAACGGATTACACACGAACCCGACGTGGGACTGAAATCCCATTAGTATCTTTAGTAACTAAAAACTCAACACTAGAGGGACAAACCTCTAACAACTACAACTCTAACGGTTGAGAAAATGCATAAGTAGCCAAACCATCGGCAAGACGTTTTGCTTCTCTATACACTTTAGAAATCCGGACTGTCCAGTCCTTCGATAGTAAGCCATAGCAAAACTGTACTAGGAACGACAGGGATGAGAATCGCAAATCCCTGTCTTAAGAAAACCAACCACCAGCGCCAAATCGACCTCGACCTCCAGCCGAGTTATTCTCCTCCCCCAAGCGATAGCCAGACCATAGTAGATACCCCATAATTCTGCCATCGAAGCAGAGCACACTCCTATATTCAAGGCAAAACCGTAAATCCAAGCTCCCTCCTTATCCCATAAGACACCCCCAGCTGCAGCCAAACCAGGATTTCCTCGAGAAGCGCCATCAAAGTTAAGTTTCACCCAGTCTTCTGGCGGAGGAGACCATGCAATCTGACGGACCACCCTCTCACCAGCTCGGTTCTGCAAACTCACCAAAACATGAGCTTGAGAAACTTCTTCGGATACATCTTTAACGAAGCGTACTCGATCCATGCACTTCCCATTCGACCCAAATACATTACCACATCTCCATTTCCAAGCCCACCATACCGCCATTCAAAAGATCATAGCCAAAAGATCGTAGCCCATGGTACATCAAACCTCGGTTATGTACTCCCCAGATTAACGTAAAACCAATCCAATAGCATTTGGCGAAAAAACAGATCACGTTTCTCTGGTGCCACAATCCTACTCCACAAACCCGACATCGCTGGACAATCCCGCACCACATGGAGAATTGTTTCTTTCCCACTCTTACATACCTAACAAAGCCCCGAATAACTCAAAGAAAGACCCTGACCCGCATTTGTCATAACCACCTGATTACAAGCCAGCCAAAGAAAGACACTGACCCGCTCAGAGAGCACCGCCTTCCATATCCTCCCAAAAAAGCACGCCATATTCACTTTGGGATCCTTCGTTTGAGTTAAGCAAGAGTAAGCAGACTTAACAGTAAATCTCCCATCCTGGCTCGGACCCCATGCAATTCTATCTCTTGCTCCAATAATCGAATCATCTACCATAGCCCAGATGCGTAGCCTACCCAAAGGTGAAATGAACTGCTCAAAACGCGTGAAGTCCCAGCCAGAACCCTCAATCCAGAGATCCTTCACTCGCAGGTCTACTAATTCCGCTGGTATGTCGCTCAAAGCCACCTTACTCAAAGGTCCCACATCCATCCACCAATCCTGCCAAAATCTTATGGAACCTCCATCTCCCACTACCCACCGTAAACCGGGCAATACAACGTCTCTCAGGCCCGTCCCTACACGATGCCAAGTAGAGGACCATGTGCCTTTCACTCGAGTCCAGGAAGTATCATTATAGTCCCCAATTTTATATTTGCTCCTGAGCACCCGTGCCCACAGACTCGTTGTATCATGAATCACTCTCCGCCCAACTTTTGCAACCAAAGCTTTGTTCACCACCTCTGGGGACTTAATTCCCAATCTGCCATCCTCCTTTGACAAACACACCTTTTTCCAAGACACTAGATGTTGTCTCTTTTTCTCCAAGGTGCTACCCTAGATGAAACCTCTAGAGAGTTGATCCAAACATTTCAGAGTAGACTTTGGCAGTAGAATGGAACTCATTGAATGAACTGGGATTGAACTAAGGACAGACTTAGTCAACGTGATACGACCCGCCAAAATTAAAAGTTTGCCTTTCTAACCTGATAGTTTTGTCGACACCCTTTCAACAACACTTCCATAAGTATCTTTATTCATCCGTTTATGGAGGATATGCATACCCAAGTACTTCCCAAGATCAGTTGTACGTTGGATGCCACTCTCTGCACTTATCTGGATCCCCAAACCTCGACTTACATTTGCAAAAAAAGAAATCCTGGATTTCTCCAAGCTTACTTTCTGTCCTGATGCCACACAAAAAGTGTCTGGTGCTCTCCTGATTACTCGTATCTGTGCTATTAAGGCTTCAGCAAATAATATTAAATCATCTGCGAAACATAGATGAGATAACTTAGGTCCCCCTCTTGATAAGCTGATTGGTTTCCACTCCTTCGAACCAATAGAACTATCTATCTGGTGGCATAATCTCTCAAGACACAACACAAAAAGGTACGGTGAGAGAGGATCTCCCTGACGAAGACCGCGGGAAGGTTGGAACGCCTCTGTACATTCCCCATTCAGCAACACACTTATCGACGGTCCTGTTACACACTTCATAATCCACCCAATCCACGCTTCTGGTAACTGTGCTGCCTGTAGTGTGTCCTCAAGAAAATTCCAGCGGACTCTATCATAAGCTTTTTCAAGGTCGAGTTTGAACAACATCCAACTTTTGGTGCCTTTACTTCTTCTCATAGAGTGTACTGCTTCTTGTACTATAAGAATATTGTCAGTACTAAGGCGACCAGGGATAAAGCTAGAATGCGCTGATCCTATCAACAGAAGCATCACAGATTGGAGTCGCATAACCATAGTCTTCGTGATCGTCTTGAAAAGAACATTGCACAGACTAATCGGTCTAAAATGCTCAATTGTCTCTGGTTTCTGCAATTTGGCTATCAGAACGACCAAGGCATCATTTGTATGCGCTGGTAACTCACCTGTTTCGAAGAACTCTAGCACAAACTGTATGATAGAGTCCCCAACTGTATCCCAACACTCCTAATAAAAGATAGGTTGAAACCCGGCCGGACCATGAGCCTTAAACTACCCCATACTCCTCAAAGACCTTTCCACATCCAGTGCAGTAAATGGCATGTTAAGTCTTTGCATATCCGATTGTGAAAAACACATAAAACCCTCCGCAAGCAACTTGCTAACCGTCTGTTTCACATCCTCCAGTGAATACAAGCATTTGAAATACGACACAACCAACACCTCAAGCTTTGCGGGGTCCGATATCCACCAACCATCATCCCCTTTTAACATATCAATGCGATTTCTTCTTCTACGAATGATAGTAGATGTGTGAAAAAATTGTGTATTACGATCCCCCAAAGCTATTAACTTCTCACGCGACTTTTGGAACCAAATCAACTCCTCTTGTTCCAATATCGCATCAAACTCTTTAGCCAACACCACTTCCATTTCCAATAAATCATCAGTCTGAGACAATACCAATTGGTCCTGAATACTCTGCAACTCCTCCACTATTTTATCCTTTTTACGTTGTACATCCCCAAACACATCCACATTCCACCGCTTAAGTTTAATCCGTAAAATCTTCAAAGCCTCTGGATTCGATATATCATTCTTCCAAGAGGCATCCAAAAGATCTTTAAAGCTTTTATGCTTTAACCAGGCCGCTTCAAACCGGAACGGTCTCCTCCTTGGGTCCCCTTTCACCACGGGACACAACTGGAGAAACAGGGGAGCATGATCCGATGACAGAAAGGGTAAATGAGTTACTGTAGCTTCCTGCCATTTCAATCTTCCTGCAACAGAGTACCTGATCAAGTCTCTTTGCAAAAAAATTTCTCTCCTCACGGCCTCTTTTCCAAGTAAACTTAGATCCCTTAAACCCCATATCAATTAAAGATAAACTGTTAATCCAAGCTCCAAACTCAAGCGAATCTGCAGACAAACACCCATTTCCACCAGAACGCTCATCCAACCTCAAGATAGTGTTGAAGTCACCTCCAACAATCAACGGCTCTGATATATTCTGCATCACACTCGCAAGATCATTCCAGGATCCATTTCTCCTGCTAACCGAAGGAGCATCATACACCACAATGAGATGACATTTCTCAGCATCCTTTGTCACCGTAGCATAAATATATTTGTTAGACGACAATATAATCTCGACCTCACCAACATCATACCTCCATAGAAGCCAAACTCCTCCACTCTGCCCAACAACATCAACATTGAAACAATTATCAAAACCAAGCCCCTGACAAATGCTTTGCGCCCTATCACCACTCACTTAAAGCGTTTTAACAAATATCGAATGGATCGTCGGAAATTGAGTTTATTCGTCCATGACAATTCCAAAATATGCAATTCATCATGAATATATAACAAAGACTATGAATTACCGGGGCGAGTTGTTAAACTCGAACATCCCCCACCACCCCATCCGGTGGATCAGCAACAATGGTGAGCTCCATGGCTATCTGTGGCGCTACGACCGCTGGTTCTACTCCTGGCATTTCTTCAGTCGCCACCTGTGTAGATAGAGAATCACAATCACCCTCGATCTGCCCCATCCTCTCAAACAAACTGCCAAAACGACCAACACGAGCACCCTCAACTCGTAAATGCTTCCCAGACTCCGACAATTCGACTTCACCCATGTTGGACCATAGACAAGTCCCCATGGGCCTATTCGTAACATGTTTTGGCTTCGGCAAATTATTTACTTTCCGTAATGGGTCCCCACTTTTCTTATTAACTGGGCCATCCTTGACACCCCCTAAACTTTTCAAACTCTACTCATTACCTTTACGAATCATGCTGTATATTTGAAATCGGGAAATTTTCCTTATTTGCTTTCAACAATCCCGCGTCTCCATCAACCTTACAAAACTTATTGATAGTGCAATATTCCCGAGATCTGATAAGATCAAAAGATCCTCCCTGGTCTGACCCGAACTCGCTAGCAACCCGCCAGCCGTAAAGATTACCGCCGATGGTGGTGGTTTTGCTCTCCCTCCCAATCTACGAACTGGCGTGAACCCATCTTCCTCCTGAGCTACCACTAACAAATTCACTCTTGTTTCACGAGTGACCACCGCCACTGGTTTCGCCACAACCCGCTTGGGACAATTATGCACGGTTTGCCTAACCAAACCACAAGTTGAACAAATGTTTGTCAACCCCTCATAAGACACAAAATAACGACCCCCATTGATCATGATTGTCCCTTTCAACGGTTTCCGTAAATTTACTTCCACACAGATACGAGCGAACCGACCTCTTTCGAACTTCAAAGTTGTTAGGTCCACCTTAATTGGCTTTCCCAATCCCTTTTCTAAACTCATGAGAATCTGTCGATGGTAAAAATTGAACGGGAGGTTGGAAACCTTCATCCAGACCGGGGTTTTGACAATATATCCACCAATGGGTCAAAATCCGGCGACCATGCTTGAACCATGAGATAGCTCCCAAACGCTCGCCATGGCCCCTTGTAAGTGCTGCCAGGTACTCCTTTTCCAGTTCAAACTGTACCATAAAGAATTGGCGTGGTAGATCCATCACGTACATCGCCCCTTTCGACTTGCACAACTTTCTTAACTTCTTCACCAGCACCGAGATTCAACATGACGCCCTAACACCCTCACCAACATGCACTGCTTCCACATACCATTCATAACCTCCAAAACTTCCGGTTCAATAGTAACCACATGTTTTCCGTCCTCACCTACTGGAAACTCCAGCCGCACTCTCTACTCCACAAACACATCATCTAAGATCTCCTACGACTTTAACCTTCCTCCCACACTACCCCCAACAACCTTCGCCACCCATATTCCTCGAGAATCCGGAGGATCTCCCGCCGGTCGTTCTCGCTCACCCACGTCCATCATAGTGGCATCACTCTCTCCCAAAACCCTAGTCATTTCCTTTATTGATCCCTTTGACATTGTAATATTTATTTATGCACTAGTTAGTTCCTCTTTTGTAAACTATATTCTTAGCAATTACGGTGAAACTAATGATTTATTTCAGTCTTGCATGTGTTACTGATCTTTTCGTAATATCTTGATTTGTAAAGATGCTGGATGCAACATTATAACTTTGGCATATTATTAAGTGTTGGACTGTTAAAATAACTCTTAACCAAACTCTCTCTGGCACGGATTTTGAGGTAGGTTTTCGCCGTTTCTCCTTCTCTTTTGCTCCTCCTGAGCAGGTGGCGGCCACCATCGGCGATTCTCTTCTACCATGGCCAAGAAAAAACAAAAGCCTCCTTTCCCTACCACCCCTTCAAAAACTTCGGATCATCCCCTTTCGAAATCTTCGGGTCCTCCCCTTTCGAAAACTTCGGGTCCTCCCCTTTCCAGATCTAGTGGCTCCTTGCTCCCACTTCTGGAGAAAGCAGTAGATCTATCCCCTTCTACGGGAGCAGGGCCTCCCTCGTCTACACCGGTGAAATATTCTGATGGAATCTCCACTCCGCTTAACTGGGCTGAGCGTACCTATGGTGGCTCATCCACATTGACAAAGTGTGGCTCTCCTTTCCTCTTGGACATAGGAGAACTTTGTGTAAAGATCCCAAACAAGGTTATTGAAGACAGCAAGCCTGTTTGGCAGAGCTTTGTTGTTGGTCAATTCTATCGAAAAGCCCCTTCATTCGGCAAGATCCGAGCAGTGGTTAACCTAATTTGGAGCAAATGGCATCATGACATCTTTGTCACGAAGCTCGACACGTCAAACACATTATTCTTCAAGTTACCCAATGTCTCCAATCGACAGCGTGTTCTTAAAGAAGGAATATGGTCCATTGACGTCTCGACGATGTTTGTAGCTGAATGGACACCGGGGTTCAACCATCTAAACCGGCGCTGAAGACAGCTCCTATCTGGATTGAACTAGGACATGTGCCATACGAATTCTACAATCCGCCAGCTCTGAGTCGTATTGCTAGTATTGTGGGTCATCCTATCTGCCTCCACAGAGAAACTAAGTCAATGACCAACTTCAAGGTAGCAAAAGTGTTCACAGAAATTGATTTACACAAACCGTTACCAGAATTTGTTTGTGCTCAATTTAAATCAGGCGATACTCGGAGAGTTGCTGTCTCTTGCCCCCATCTTCCACCCATCTGTCCACTATATGATGAGGCGGGACACTCGTGTAAGCATTGTACCAACGCCCCTCCGCTGTGTAAATACTGTAAGAAAGCATACCATGCGGAAATTATCTGTCCATGAAGGAAGATCAAAGATAAAGAGGTTGTGACTAACCAAACGGATCAAGATTCGGTGACCCCAGAGGCCCCTCCCAAAGCAAAGAAATGGGTCAAGAAAGTTTCAGAGGAAGCTTCTTCTTCGAAGAGTAACTCTAAAGAGACTAAGCCTCATGATCCTTCCACTGATACCAATGTGGAGCTGCAGTTGGAAGTGATCCAAGTCTCTGTAGCTTCTGATCCCGGACCCGACCCAGTCAAGGAAACTATGAGCCATCTACCTCTATCAAATGAAGCTTCCTTAACCCCCGAGTCTGTTCCTAATCCAGTTGAACCTACTTACATGCCTCCTGACCCAGACCAAGGTGATTTTATCAAGGTTTTATCTAAAAGTTAGAAGAAAAAGATCAGGACCATGCTTAAGAAAGGCCACATCCATGCGGGAAGGGTCTCCTTCCGCAACTAGTCACTTTTTGGTAGAATATTTTTTGTGATGCTGATATTTTGTTGGAATATTCGTGGGATTAACGATCCTGATAAGCAGCAGAATTTTGTATCGTGGTTTAAACAACATCGACCAGTTTTTGGTTGTCTTTTGGAGACTCTCGTTTTGGAACATAATGCGCAGACCGTCTTGCAACGAATTCTGCCTGGTTGGAGTCTGATACCAAACTACGAACACTCTCATATTGGGAGAATTTGGGTTGTGTACAGTAAAGAAATGAAGGTAACTCTCTACAAGAAGTCTCGTCAGCATATCACCTGCGGTATTTCTTGGCCTGAAAAAGAGATTAGCTTCACAGTTTCGTTTATTTATGGAGCAAATTTGAGACATGAGCGGATCTCTCTTTGGAATGATCTCACTGATATGGCGACCAACACACCTCTGCGTTCCTCCCCGTGGCTAGTAATTGGGGACTTCAATCAGATTCTCTCCCGGAGGAGCATTCTCGAAGAGATGAATTTGCGGTGTATTCAGGTGGATCACGTGAACTACAAAATTGTATGGATACATGCGGTCTGATAGATCTCCCAGCTCACGGTCCTCTCTACACTTGGTGGAACCATCAACAGGCTACTCCGGTTACAGAAAAACTCAACAGAATGCTTGGCAATGAATACTGGCTTGCTGAATTCTCGACTTCCATTGCCACTTTCGAAGAACCTCTATTCTCAGATCATGCATCGTGTTGTATCAGATTCCAGGATAGGGGACCGAGGAAAATCAGGCCCTTCAGGTTTAACCACCACCTTTTGCAACATGAAAATTTCCTTCAGATCGTGCGAGAGTGTTGGAATTCTACCCCAATGGCAAGTTCTCTGATGTACCAGATAACCCAAAAACTTAAAAAACTCAAAGGTAAGCTTTGAGAGCTCAATAGAGAAGCTTACTCAGGGATAGAAAACATAGTGAGAGGTGCTCTTGAGGATCTCAAGACGACACAAGCTATGTTGTTTTCCTTCCCCTCTTCAGAGATTGCAGCTGAAGAACGTCATGCATATCTTATATGGCATAAATTGTCTGCAGCCGAAGCAACATTCCTGCACCAAAAATCTGGTCTCAAGTGGATCTCTGATGGTGACGAAAATACAAGTTTTTTTCCACAAAAGTGTGGTCATAAAAAACGCCTTCAATGGAATTAAGAGACTGCGTCTTGGAGATGGAACAGTCATTACAGAAAAAATTGCTATCAAGGAAGCTTGCATCGATTACTACGTCCCTCTTTGGTTCCTTGCGTAGTCCCCCTTGCCTCAAGGCTTGTATCTAGTCCATTCACCCCTTTAGGTGCTCAGAGGTCCAGCGCACAACCTTAAATAGAGGATTCACCGCCCAAGAAATCAAGGCTGAATTCTTTGCCCTCCCACGGGATATACGGGTGAGTTCTTTAGGCATACTTGGGATATCATAGGCTCAGAAGTAACTCTTGCAGTTCAGAGCTTCTTTATCCACGGTAAGATGGAACCTAGTTGGAATTCCACAACTGTTTCGATGATCCCCAAGTCTACACCTGCTGATACAGTCTCTGAATACCGGCCCATCTCTTGTTTGAATGCTATCTATAAGGTTATTTCGAAGCTCATGGCTAGACGACTTCAGAACCTCCTACCAGAGATGATTCAAGAGAACCAGAACGCCTTCATAAAGGACCGTCAAATAGTGGAAAATGTCCTCCTTGCCTCTGAGCTAGTGCAAGGGTACAACAACTCTGGGATCTCTAAAAGAGGAATGCTCAAAATTGACCTCCATAAAGCTTTTGATTCAATTGAGTGGAGCTTCATCCTAGACATCCTGGTTGCTACAAACTTCCCAAGCAAGTACATTCAATGGATCAGTTAGTGTATCAAAACTTCTCGGTTTTCTATATCTGTCAATGGAGAGTTATGTGGCTATTTTAAAGGGAAAAATGGTCTAAGACAAGGAGATCCGCTCTCCCCTTACCTTTTTGTGATTGGGATGGATATATTCTCGAGACTTCTCGACTTGAGGTACCAAGCTGGCCAAATCGGGTACCACCATAATGCGTCAAACCCCTCTGTGACTCATCTGATCTTTCCTGATGATGTAATGGTGTTTTTTGATGGAGAACACTCTTCCCTGCAAGCTATCGTTAATCTGTTAGGGTATTTCTCGAATATCTCTGGGTCGATCCTTAATAGAAACAAAACAAAGCTTTTTTTGCTGGCTCTTCTGTTGCTGATCAGAACAGATGTAGCTCTTCCTTTGGCTTTTCCCTGGGCTGCCTTCCGGTGAAGTATCTTGGTCTCCCTCTGCTGCCGAACCCCCTCACTCTCTGATTGCGAACCATTAATCCAAAGAATCAGGAGAAAATTCCAGACTTGGCAAAACATGCATCTCTCCTATGTAGGGCGTCTGTAACTCTTAACTTCAGTGATCCAGAACATTATAGCTTATTGGTGTGCAGCCTTTATCCTACCAGCTAAGTGTATAAAGGACCTTGAGAAGATCTGTAAAAGGTTCCTATGGTCGGGTGCAAGTGAAATCCCAAAGCAAGCCAAAGTCAGTTGAAGACAAGTTTGTACTCCGAAAGAAGAAGGAGGACTTGGTCTAAAGGACCTGAAAGCGTGGAATAAGGTATTTGGTCTCAAACTCATTTGAAAACTTTTCTCTGCTTCGGGTTCTTTGTGGGTTGCATGGTGTAGAAAAAACAAGATGAGCCGGAAATGTTTTTGGAGACTTCCTGCTTCGAGTAAGGGATCCTCGATGTGGAAACAACTTCTGAAGTTGAGAGAAACTGCCAAATCTTTCTTGTCTTGTCAAATTGGTGATGGTAGAACTTGCTCCTTCTGGTTTGATAAGTGGACTCCTTTCGGAGATCTATTTACTTACCTGGGAACCAATGGACACCAAAGAATTGGCCTATCACTGGACTCCATAGTGGCTAAGGCGTATACAAGGAACGGGAGTATATTCCGACGACGAGCTCGTAGCCAGAATATGGAACTTCTCTTTACCCACCTCAACAACACTCACCTCGTAGAATATACACAAGACGCCTGTGGGCTAGACCGAATGCAGATCCGCACACTCGTTTTAGCTTCTCTGAGACATGGGAACTCCTTAAGCCTCCACACCAAAAAGT
This sequence comes from Camelina sativa, assembly GCF_030686135.1. Classification (NCBI taxonomy): domain Eukaryota; kingdom Viridiplantae; phylum Streptophyta; class Magnoliopsida; order Brassicales; family Brassicaceae; genus Camelina; species Camelina sativa. The sequence continues at coordinate 25,924,035 of NC_141892.1, read as the reverse complement.
GCCCTAGCATAACCAAGTTTGGTTCTCTAGTGCTGTCCCCAAACATTCATTCGTTATGTGGCTCAGCTGCCTTGACAGACTTCCAACTTTGTCACGACTAAGAAACTGGGGGACGGTAGAAGATGACTCTTGTTCCCTTTGTGAAATTTACTTCGAGACAAGGGATCATCTTTTCTTGCGATGCCCTTACTCTTACAAACTTTGGAGATGGTGCCTTCAAAAGCTTCAATTACCATTCATGGGTTTCAATTCCTGGGATTGCTTCCTCCAATGGCTAAGACTCGCTAAGAACGACCCAAATCTTACAACGCTGAAACTTGTGGTAACTCAAGCAGGCATTTACACAATTTGGCATGAGAGAAACGCTCGCATCTTTACAGGTATACACACTCCGGTAAAAGCCCTCTTTTCTCACCTCGACAGAAGAATCCGTAACATCTGCTTGGCCAGGAGACTGTTACCGAAGTTCAAAGACTTGCTCATGCTCTGGTTTCGCTCCCTCTATCCCTAATCTTTTCTTCTTATTTATATATCTTTCGGTTCTTGTTTCGGGTTTGTTCACCCCGGTTTCGATGTTGTTTAGGCATCAGCAATACTCTATATATATGAAGTTCTAAGATTAATACCATCAGAAATTTTAAGAAAAAAAAAACATTATAACTTTGGTTTAAATGCTGTGAAGGCATATAACTTGAATCTTAATTCGATGTATATCATTATTAAAGACAAACGCAATAACTTGGTTCGATGTAACATAAAGAAAACTCTAGATATTAAGAAGAACAAAAAAAACTCTGTATTTGTATATTATTAAATATACTAGGTATTGAGTCCCACGATATTGTGGGGAACTCATTTTAATAAAATCGTCATTACAAATTTTTTTTAATTATTTCTCTTTATTAAGTTATTTTGTTATAAACTCAAAAAAAATAAAAAAATTTGAAACTTTCTTCAAATATTTACTAATAAATATTCTTAAAATTTTTTTACCTTCATATGTAATTAAATAAATAAATAATACTATAGACATATTATTTAAAAAATCTTTATGATTAAATAAATAATGATTAATACTATAAACATATGATAGGTCGAAGCATAATTGTGGAAAAAAAAATACTATAAACATATGATACAGTAAAAATACTATAAAAATACATTTAATTGCATTTTTAAAATAAAAACTGATGTACTTAAATCCACATATCTAAATAAAAAAGAACATAAAAAAGAGTTGTAATGAAAATATGACATTTTATAAAAGAAAATGTTAGACAGTTATAAATATAAACAATCATAACATAAATATATATATATATATATATATATAAAGTTAAATTTTCTCTCTTCTCCTTCCTCCACATCATCATCCACCTAATCAATATTTTTTTTGTTTTTGCATTAAAAAATACTATTTTAAATAATCATTAATTGCTTATTTATTATTTATAATTAATAATACTTAAAAATAAATAAAAACGAATTAAATAAAATTAATTCAATTTTAAAATAGTATATACAATAACATAATTTTTTTTAGTAAATAATAAAAATAATAACTATATAAAAATGAATTAAGTAAAATAAATGAAAATTTTAAAATATTAAAAATAATACTATGAATTTGTTATAGTAATAGTGTTATTATTCAAATTATAACCAAAAAATGATCATATTCCAAAATTTATAATGGGTTAGTGAGTTTTAGAATGAAAGTAAGATTTTAATGCATGGTGGAGTAAAAAAAGAATTTATGTAATTGTATTTATAAAAATCTAAACAGAAAAATAAAATTGAAGTGGAACATTAGTTTCTAAGAAACATATACTACAAAAATTTATTATTAAATTTCACTTATAAAAAATAAAAAAATTAGAGAAATATCTTTAGTCAAGTGGTTACAGCACCACTTCTGCGACCGAACCCACCAGAGTTCGAACCCACTAATTCGTGTTACCCTGCGTAGTAGAGATTGGTCTTGTCGATTCAATGATGACAAAAAAATTAATTACTTATCTAAATTTAAAAGTTTTAATCTAAAACAAAGATATTGTAAGGGTCACATTTTTTTTTTGGGAAAACTATGAAAAATAATTTGGAAAAGATAATCCATCTAAAAAAACAAAATCAATGGTCAGAAATATAGAAAATTGAACATCTTAAGAAAAAATCAATTTTAGTATGAACATGTTTTTTTAGTGAACGGATATTCATGTCAGGTTTAAACGTTTCCCCATTTAGACATTCTTGACTTGGGTCGAAATTCTATTATGGCAGATGATGCACTTGGACAACCCCATTGTAGCGACATAGCACTAAAATTGTTCATCAAACTTTGTATATTTGCATTTAAAGTGGGATATCAATATGTTTAAATGGTCTATATAATTAGGTCAACAATCGACATTCGACGTTAGAACTTTTAAAAATATGTTTTCATGGGATATGATTATAGAATGAACTCTTCTAAGGATAAAATGTCAGAAGATTGTCGACAATATTGTTTACTTTTCCAGTGAGGTTCTTAAGTCATTTTTTGTTATCACGTGATATATTGTTGATTTGTCAGAAAAACATTATTTCGACACTAGACAATATATGACATATATATAAATTAGTAAAATAAGTACAGTCTTTATACAGATTTATCTTTTAATCTTGAAATGATTATATTTATATTCAATGATTCTTATTAAGAAAAAATTTAAATAAAATCTCACGCAAAAAGATATAACAAATAAATATTATCTTCAACAATATATCACTTAGTAAAGTAAGTTTAGTGTTTATATAGATTTATACTAAAAAGTTTGAATAATTATATTTGAGCTCAACAACTTATATTGATTAAAAAATTAATTAAAATCCCGTGCGTGCGCGGGTCTAAATTCTAGTATACTATAAAAACAAACCAAAAGTTGCAGTTGTTCGACAAATAACTTTAATTTAATTAAATGATAACAAAAATTATTTAATTATAATTTAGTATCATAGACACAACCATAAATATCATATTTTCCAAAAGTTGCAACGTTTCACAATAGAAATAGAAAGTTTTAATGGTTCATGAAATAAAATAAATTGGTCGTGGTTTAGTTAAAAGGTTTTAATAATTTATTTAAATATATTTTTGTAATTAAAATCTAATAAATAATAATTTATGAAGATTTTATCTGAGTGATGTTATCTTAAATATTAAATCTAGCAAATGTTGCAATGATTCAATTCAATAGGTTAGAATAATTTAGTTTAATATATTTTAATAAATAAAAATTCATAATTTATGAAGAATTAAACTCAGATACTGAATATAATTAAACATTACTTCTTCTGTCTCTAATAGATTGATGTTTTAATATTTGTTCTTGTTCCTAAAAAATTGATGTTGTACATTAAAAATCTAAAATATTTTTTTTACTTTATAATATTTTCCACATGGCATGTTATCTCAAGTTTTTTTTTATAGATAAAACTTTAACTTTTTCTTAATATATGTGAAATGGTCAAAACATTAATCTATTAGAGACAATGGGAGTACAACGATTCATAAAATAAATCAAAATTGCAATATTTCTCACAGTGATGAGAAGTTATTTTTACATCATTGTTAAAATTATGTATGTTGATAAATAATTTATAGAGTAGAGAATGACATTGAAAATTGAATTTCAAATTATTTTGATTCATCATATTATGAAGAGATTCAATTTTTTAAAGAGATGTAACCGTAGAAATATTTGATGAAAATGTATAACGAAAAGATGCAACTGTTATTCACATTTATTCAGATTTATGGAAAAAAAACTGTGTTGAATAGAAAGTTTGAAAATTGAAAAACAAATATATAATTTTTTTAAGATGTGTATGTTTGAATTGAAAAGAAATTTTGAAATTTTCACAAAAGAAGAACATATGTATATATTTTTAAAGATTTCTAAAAAAAGAACAAATATATGGTTTTCAAAAGATGTGGACATTTGAATAGAAACAACTGTTTGCAAGAGACACAACTTTACATTCAATAGACGCAAGTTTTTAAAGAGACGCAACCGTAGAAGTTTCTGCCTAATATATATATATATATATAGTATTTTATGAAAATGTATTACGAAGAGATGCAACTGTTCTTCGCAATTTATTCAGATTTATGAATTTGTTTTTGTTGAATATGAAGTTCGAAAATTTTGTAAAAGAGAAACAAATATATAAATTTGTAAAGATGTGTACCTTTAAATTGAAAAGAAAGTATGAAATTTTCACAAAAGAAGAACACATATATTTATATATATATTTCTAAAGATGTGAATATTTGAATATACACAACTGTTTGTAAAAGACACAACTTTAAATTCAACAGATGCAATATTTTAAAGAGACCTAATCATATAACTTTTTGTCAAAATATAAATAAATAAAATATTTTATGAAACATATATAACGAAAAGATACAACTGTTATTCGCATTTATTCAGATTGCTATTATTATATAGATTAATATATATTATTTATCTTATGTTTAGATTATCTTTTAGCTTTTTACTTTTTTTTTTGAACACAACAACTTTCATTAAAAACTTAAAACCTCAAAGGAGGGATGTTCTTACAACTTAGAATCAAACGGTTACAAGAAAGGTAAAGATAAAGACTACATGAGTCTTCCAAAGAGCTGCACAACCTTGAGGAGTTTGCAAAAAGTGGAAGATCTTTTGGTGTCTTGTAGGATTCAAATTTGAAGGCAAGCTTCAGGAAATCCCTGACCAAAAGGTGGTCATACTTCGCTCTTACGGTAGACGCATTGGAGCTTTTGAAAGTGTGCTCCATAGAGGAGACTAAGAGGTGAGATGGTTGCAGAGTGGTCATGGCGGTTGAAGAAGATGAAAACGGGGCTCTCATTGGGAGGGTAACATGCCGTAACAAAACAGGTGGGTCATCCCTCTCATGGCAATGGAGGTAAATGAATTCCACACAAAGCTTGTAATCAGTTTGTTCCTGGACTAGATCAACATACCCAAGTTTTCTATCTAATGGTGGTAAACGAAGCAGGGGTTCAAAGGGTTCAAAGATAGTGTTCAGGCAGGCTGTCGGATCAGATTCAAAGATATGTCTACACAACGCAAGCATCCGGACAGGGTTAAGAGACTGACCTCGACAAAATAATCTAAGAAACAACTTTGGAGTCATCGATGTTCTGCTACCGAGAGAAACTCGTCTTGACCAAGCAGAGATAAGCGGTACTTCCATAGAGTTGCAAAAAAGTTCATGATTGGGTTCAGGAGTCGGGTGAGGTGGATAGAAGATGCTGGTGAAGGCAAGGTAACCCCAACATTGTAACGGTGGGGTCATAATGCCAAGCTTCACCAAGCAGTCTTCCTCAAAGAGATCATCCCTAGAATCACACTGAACTCGACACAAAGGGTTCTCAAGCAAATTAAACGAAGCCAATGTTCCGCTATCGAGGGAACCTCGTCTTGACCAAGTAGATAATACCGGTACTAAGCAATTTGATCTTGATATAAAGCAAGTATAGGCGGATCGAGGGAGATTCCAGTGCAGGGATGCATCATAGCCTAAGTAGAGTAGACTATCTACCAGGGTTCCAAAGTAAGATTGGGGAGCAAACCTGGGCCAAAGAGATATCGAGGTTGGGACAGAAGCAGCCGGAGTTATGATGTTCTTCGTCAAGATCTTTAAAGGATCCGACGTCAACACAGAGCTCCCGTCCAGCTGCAGCCAAGTAAACCACTTGGAGAGAGCATCTAAATCCGAGGATCGGTGAGATGTTATGGTTGATTGTGGAAGAGGCCAGATCGAGAGATTAACACCAAGGAGATCAGGCCATTCAGGGGGTTGAGGGGTGAGTTCAGGCAGTAGGGTACTCAGACGAGTAGCTACGCTGAGAGAGGAGAGTGGATGTAGAGGAACGATGGACAGTGGATGAAGCTGATGCATAGCCGGAGCAGAGATCTGAATTCTCAAGAGGACTCCGGTGAAAAAAAACCAAAAACACAAACGAGATTTGCAGACAGAAGTAGAGAGGGATCGGAGATACTGAGAGATCCCGAAGCCGGCGAGCCGGAGCTCTACCGGCGTCGAAAGATGATGAGATGAGAGGCGCCTCGATTATCGTGTCAGAGAGAATTAGGGCGACCAAAAAAAAATATTTTAGCTTTTTACTTAAACGCAATAAAAGCTAGAAAGATAAACTCTTCTTTTTTTCGTCAAACCCGATCTTTATATTAAATTAAAAGGGGGGGGAGGGGGGGGGTTAAACCGGTAATGGGAGCCGGTTCACCACTTACAAGGTTTTCAATCGGTTGATGTGGTTCAATATTACACTGATTACAAATAGAGAGAGAAGTTAATGCGTCTTTCGCGATTCTATCAGCTTCATGATTTTTCTCTCGAGAAACAAAGGTGAAGCGGATCTCATCAAAATTCCTCGTTATGATCAGGATATCGTGGAGAATCCCGTGGATCTTCTTGTGGCGGAGATCCTTGTTTATGGCCTTGATTAGCGTCTGCGAATCTGAGGCAAAGATAAGTTTCTGGTAGCCCAGATCTGAAGCGTGGTGAAGGGCTTGGATCATAGCTGTTGCTTCGGCTAGGAGCGGTGAGTTGATTTTTCTAGCAATACCACGTCCCTTTATCTCGGTTCCTGACATGGGATCCCTGAAGATCCAGCCGAGTCCAGCTTGTTTCGATTCTTCCCTCCACGCAGCATCCGTGTAGCAGCAGGTCATATCTGCTCCTGTCACTCGATTTTGTTGGTTATCCCTCGGTTGGGGTGGATGGGGGTTCTGATTTTGGGCTGCCGACCATTCCCGCGCTTGTGCCACAGCTTGGGTTAGCGCCTCGGCCGGTGAGGTGCATTTCTGCTCGAATATCAGCTTGTTTCGACATTTCCAAATGGTCCATAGAATCCAAGCTCCGAGGAAGCTATCCGTGATACCTGATGGTGGTAGGAAAATTATCTTCCCGATTGTTTCAATTCTCATTCTCAAGCTAGTAATGTTAGATGGCTCTAATTGGTCTTTAAACAGTGCGTGGGTCCATAGGTTACGTGCAAACCTGCAATGGAAGAAAAGGTGGATGGTAGATTCCTCCAGTCCACAGAAGGGGCAAGCTCCGTTTTGGTTTAGTCCACGCTGACATAGGTTTTCTCCAGTAGGAAGGGCGTTTTTCATTGTTTTCCACAGGAAGAATTTGATCTTTGGTAAACAGTTTGTGTTCCATATCTCCTTTTCCCATTTTAAGCCCTCCATGTGATGAGTTTGTTGATTTGATTCTGCGGGCTTTGTCCTGGCAGAATGGTAGCCAGATTTTGCGGTGTATTCACCTGACGTGGTTGGGAGCCAGATGTGGCAGTCCTTTGCCCCCAAGGTACTAGGTTTGATCAGCAGAATTTGTTCTTCATGCATAGGGATGGTCTGTTTGATTTTCTCAATATTCCAGGTCGAGGAGTTGGGACAAATAAGCTTAGAGACTGTCATTCCCTGGTACCGTTCAGGGATTGGCCCCAATGCTGTTCCTGGCTCCTGGAGGGAGATCCATGGGTCATTCCATACTTGAGTAGATTCACCTGAGCCTATTGCTTTGCCCATCTGTGTCTTAAGCAGGTCGCGTCCTATACAAATTCCTCTCCAGCCGTGGGATGCTGAAGCTGGAATGAGGAGTTATGACAGTATTTCCCTAGCAGGATTCTCGCTAGTAGGCAGGATGGCTTATTAAGGATTCTCCAGCTGATTTTGGCCACTAGTGCATCGTTGAAGGTATCGACTTCTCTAAACCCCAAACCTCCATCTCTCTTTGACTCTGTCATCTTTTCCCACGAAATCCAACACATCTTCTTCTTTTCAGGGGAAGAGTCCCACCAGAACCGAGTTAGGGCAGATTGGATGCGTTTACATAAGGAGACGAGCAATTTGAAACAAGACATCGTATGTGTTGGCATTGCTGCTAATACTGCTTTGAGCATGGTGGTTTTCCCAGCTGTGGACAGGCATCTGGTAGACCAGCTTAGAGCGCGTTGCTTGATTCTGTCGATGATGATATTAAACATATCCTTCTTCTTCCGTCCAAATGACTCTGGTAATCCGAGGTATTTCCCAAGTCCCCTAACTTGTTGGATACCAAGGGTCTGTTTAGCCATTGCCTTTGTTTGTGCATTAGTCTTTGCTAAGAATGTAACTGCGGATTTGGTTTTATTAATCTTTTGGCCTGATGCTTTTTCATACTTGTGTAGGATGTTCTTCAAAGCGTTACAACTCTGTTGGTCCGAACGACAGAAGAACATGGTGTCATCGGCGAAGAGAAGATGGTTAAACCTGGGGCCATGTTTTGATACTCGAATCCTTTGAAGTTTGTTCTCCTTTTGAGCTTTGGAGCATAGGCCAGATAACACCTCGCTACATAGTATGAATATAAATGGCGAGAGTGGATCACCCTGTCGGATTCCTCTCTGTGGTTTTACGTCTCCTTGAGCTGAACCATTCAAAAGGTAAGAGTAGGACACAGTGGTGATACATGTCATGATCCATCTGATCCAAGTTTGGTTGAAACCCATTCTTTCCATAACCCTTCTTATGCATCCCCATTCAATACGGTCATAGGCCTTGCTCATATCAGTTTTCACCGCCATGTAGCATCTCTTTTTAGCTCCAGAGGTTTTCAGGTAATGGAGAGTTTCATGTGTTATCAAGACGTTGTCTGTGATTGCTCTATTTGGAACAAACGCTGATTGATTTTCTGAAATCACATGTTGCAGGTAGGGTTGTAATCTCTTGGTTAAGATCTTTGATATGATCTTATAGAACACCGTGCAGAGGGCAATGGGACGGTAGTCAGACATTTTTTGGGGGCTTTGTATCTTGGGGATGAGTCGTACATGTGTTTTGTTGATAGTTGTAGGCATGGTTCCTGAGATGAAAAAGCTTTGTACCTCCATGATAATAGTAGAACCCACTGTCTCCCAATTAGTCTGGAAGAAGCTAGCTGAGAACCCGTCGGGTCCCGGAGCTTTGTCAGCATGGATGGAAAAACAAGCTTTTTTTATTTCATCATGGGACGGTATCGAGGTAAGTGCTTGATTTGTCTCTGCAGAGATACATGGCTCAATTGCTTCCTGTATAATATTGACATGTTCTCCCTCTTCAGATGTGAACAGTTTCTGGAAATACTCCGTAGTGACTTCGAGTATAAGTTCCTCTTTATGCACAGATAAGCCATCCTCGTCTTCTATTACCGCAAACTTGTTAATGGCCTGTCGGCTCCTTGAGATGGCATGGAAGTATCCCGAGTTTTTGTCTCCCAGGGCTAACCATAGTTGTCTGCTCCTTTACTTCCAGAAATCCTCCTCAGCCTTATATGCCATCAAGAGATTGTTGTTGAGCTCCGATAAGAGTTCTCCATTGGGTTCCGAGCTGGTCATGGCTTCTTCTATTTTCCCTCGTAGCACTTCTATGGTCTTTTGGCTGTTTAGGTGCTTCGCTCATGCTCACTGTATGATTTCTCTACGGCACTGGATAAGTTTTTCCTCTATTCCTTCAGAGTCTACATCATTCCATACTTTCTGGACAAGATCTTTAACCTCCTCATTCTCCTTCAATCGTCTATCATATCTAAAAATTCCTTTTTTCTTTTTCATTGATAGATCGAGAGCGGTGAGCAGAGGACGGTGGTCAGAGCCTTTGAATCTAAGGTAGTCACTGCGGCTGTTTGGATATACTTCTGCCCACAGTCCATTTGCCATTGCTCTGTCTAATCTGCAGAATACAATATGATCATGTCTTTTACCCCTCCAGGAGAGGAAGTTGCCAGAGTGTCGAAGGTCATATAAGTCGCATTCCGCCATGAGGGATCATAGATCACCAAAGGTACCTTCATGTCTTGGTGGTCCTCCCTGTTTCTCTGATCCATCAATAATATCATTGAAGTCTCCCGTTAGGAACCAGGGTTCATCATGGGATTTGCCTATATCGGTGAGGCGGGTCCATATTTCTTTCCGTTTGTCTCTCTCTGGTTCTCCATAGAGGAAGGTAGAGAAGAAAGTCCTTCCCTCTACTCTGATTTGTGTGTCTATGAGATTTTTGCAGGACGAGAGGATGGTGACTTCCACATGTTGTTTCCACAGTAAAGCCAAGCCACCTCCTCCTGGGCTGTGTGGAGGAACAAAGAGGTGATCATCAAAATTCATACACTCCACTGTCTTTTTAACCATCTCATCACCATTCTTTGTCTCCATGAGGAATAATATATCAGGTGAGATACTGGAGTGCATCTCACGCAATCGTCGGCCTGTTGTGGGATTCTCCAACCCCAACAGTTCCATCTCAGTATCTTTAAGGAAGAGGACTTGGTGGATTTTGAAAATCCACCCTCTTTTTTACCATAGCCGGGATCATTCTACCTTTCGGGGTACTGTCAGAGGGTGCCGCGAATAGGTAGCCTCTCCTTTGACATCTTTTGTTTACTTGGTCCAGCTTGGTTGTTTCTTTTACTGTAGTTTGATTTCAGGGAACTAGACTTCCTAGGTGAACTGTTTGTGAGGTTTCTCTTTTGACTTTTAGCTCCCGCAAGACGAATGGTTGTCTTGGTTGTAGATTTAGATTGCGGAGGTCTACCCCTTCCTCGCTTCACTGATTTCCCGGGTTCTTCAGCCTCTGGTGGGATTTGGTCAGATTCAGTGGTAACAGAGGTTCTATGATCCGATGGTTGGGCCTGCGTTAGGCTTTGGCTGGGGATAGTAGCAGTTGCAGCTTGGATTATCTCATCCGCAGTGAGCGACATCAGGTTCCTTGCTTCCCCATATGTTACTCTCTGTCTCCGGGCTGCACTCTCAGTGGGGTCTGGTACTGATAGATACTGGACTGTGACTTCCCGTAACTCAGTCATGACTTGGTCTTTTGTAGGTATTGTTGGTGTTGGGATTGTCAGCTCGATGTTATGCTGTTTGGCCTTTGCGACAGAGCTAGGGGGAGGTGGGGGGTGGTGTAGGAGGGTCCGAGTTTTGATCCTCTCTTTCCAGAGGTGGTCTTCTTGGTCTTGAGGAATCAGACCCCTCCAACCGGGAATCCGACGAGGGTGTCTGTTTTTCTCTCCATTGTAGATGTGGACTCTGTTGGTTTCTTGCTTCTCTGGAGCAGTGATGCCTTGGAGAGTATCCTAGGTTGGTGTTTCTGCTCTTATAGGGGTGTGGTCTCCTTTCCTCTCTTCTGTATCTTGATTGAGTACCATTTGCATATCTGTCTTCAGAGGGGTAGGATCTGTGACTTCCTTCAAGTCCTGAATCAGGTATGTGGGTTCTGTGAAGGGTTGATGGATGTCTCCGGGAATCTGATAGGAGCGAGTTATTTCGAGGAGGCAGAAAATTATCCTGAGGGGTATAGTAGTTTCTGGATACTTCCTTGTTCTCAGTTGGTGGAGGCTTCTGGTTCAGTAATGGGTCCACTTCTTTTATTACCAGTTCAGGGCAAGTTTTAGCATCATGAGTGAGCCTACAGCAGTGGTTCTTCAGATTTTTATACGCCAAGGTAACTAGAGCTTCTTCTCCATTTTGGAACTCAACAATGGTTTCTTTCAGGATAGGCTCCAGTCCGTTAATTTTAACCCTAATCTTGGCAGAGACATCTGTTATTTCCATGTCTTCCAGTTCACCAAGTTCGTCTCCAATGGTTTGGAGCATTTTAGGTTGCCAGTAATGTTTGGGGAGACCTTGGATCTCAATCCAGAACGGGATATTACAGGTTCCCACCGTTGGAGTATGACCATCCATAAGTCATAATGGTATGGCCTGTTATCTAGTACTTTCTGCAGGTCTTCTTCGTAATCAAATCTGAACTGGACGCATCCTCTACCCAGATCTGATCCTATGGCCTTGCCTTTTAGGTTCCAGCGGGTAGCCATGAAGGGGAACAGCAGCCATAGCCTCTGCGCAGCCGGGTTAGTTAGGCGACCCATGAGGGTGAGAGAGTTTTCCTCAATAAGTGCTGAGGTATCAAGCTCTGGAGCTCGGATCCTTCTGCGAATGGAGGGGGGGGGGGGGGGGGGGAGGGGAGGTATCTGGTGCGACTCCTTTGCCCTTGAGGTGGTACGGGATTCGTTTTTCCATGGTTTCGGTTGGTTCTTCACCTTCGGATATGAGGGATGTCAAACACTTTGGCAAGTAGCAGTTCATGGAGGGTTATACAGGTTCAAGTCTCAGTAGGGTTATACACGGGTAGGGAGGTGAAACATGGCAGTTAGATTAGTTGTGGAAAGGTGTAAAGGATACACATACCAGAGCTACTAAGGTTGGAGAGCTTTAGAGGTCGGGCGCTGGTGGGAATACACACGGTTGAAGTCCAATACCGGCAAGAAGAGGCCTCGTCGGAAGTCCAAGGACCGATGGGCTAAAGATAAACTCTTCTATTTACAATAATTATAACATTTGCATCCGTAATAATTTGTGTTTGTAAGGGGGTGTAGAAATACTCGGCAAGGGTCGCACCGAATAAATTTTCCTTTTGGTATAAGTGCCATGGTCTTTCTGCAATTATTATTTGCATTGCAAGTATTGCCTGGTTTCCTGTCATCAAAGGCACACACCGGAGGAGGAGGAGGAGGAGACTTCTTAGGATCGGACCGAGCTTTCACATCTTGCATTTTTATATTGTTCATGAAAGAAAAGTTGTAATGTTGTTGGTAGAACTCAAAGTTTATTCGTTCTTTTAGTGGCAAAAACAACTATTTTTTGCAATTAGTGATAATCAAAATTCTTTTTTTTTAAATGTTTTTCAAGTCACCAACAAAAACTAAAATTAAAGGGATACTAATATTTTACCTTGTACGTGACTCCAAACAACGAGTAATATCAAAATTGAAGAAACCATGAACAAATTAGCAGATTTCATGACTGATCAATATAAATTATACAATTCTTTTTTTCTTTATAACACTTTCGGTAATAATTATGTGTAAATTCACTTTAAATATAGCCATTACTGTACTAAATTAGGGGAAAAAAAGAGAGGCTAAAACTAATTCAATTTAAAATCAGCGAGATTAATGCTCATCCTTTTAATTATATTTCTATTCTATGCCTAGAAAAGTTTAGTAGCTTTAATATTTTAATACTAACTAGGAAAAGACCGGCACATACCTGGGGAATAATTTTTTTTTTTTTCCTTTATGAAACCTTATAGTTTAATATAAAATAGAAATTGTATTATTTTGGCATTATACCAATACTTGGTATCATATAATAATCTATACATAAATAATATAATCACATTGTAGTTTAGAGTTTAATGGGCCATAAGATGAAAACTTTTATTAATTGGATCAGTAGCATTTATATAAATCCGATGGTGGCCCATTAACACTCTCAATCTTCGTAAACATGTATTCGGGAAAATAAAGAGAACAAAAAAAAAATACTCATTCGATATTCAAAGGAAAAAAGAGAGTATTTTGTCTGATCGAGCAAAAATCGAATCAAGACACCTAATCCATATCGGATATCTCCGAAGCAATGATATTCAAGATCGGATTCACAGTTTAAGAATCATGGTCTGTTGTAAAACACTGGATGGTAGATTCCATAACCGGGCTATGTACGGTCCATACATGTACGGCCCATCGGACATAGGTCCATCGGCCTTGTTCCTTTTCCTAGTCGGTTTTAGTCTAAGTCTTTGTACTTTATATATATGTAACCTCGTTGAGACATTATGAATAAAAATAAGAGATTTCAACCTTTGAATCTTCTAGTTTATAACACGTTATCAGCACGATAGTTTCTATATCCCGCTGAGTAAAATCCTATAAACCCTAACCGCTGCCGTTCATCTCTCTCTTTCAAACAAAACCCTAAACCGCTGTTGTTCTTCCTTCTGTTCGAAACTAAGTACCTTGTTTCGAAGATCTCTTGGTGTTCACGAGCAAACCTTAGCTCGTGATCAAGTTCTATCCACAACTTGTTCGAGGTTCGTGGTTCGCGGTTCCGGGATAAGTACGGTTCGAGAGCGGTACAAAGAGCGGTTCGAGATCTGTTCGTGGGAAGCTGTTGCGGATCTGTTCGTGGTTCGTGGTCCATCCAAGTTCGAGGTTCGTAAGAGAAATCTGAGGTCTTTAGCTCCCAAATCAAATCCGGTCAGACCCCTTTTGGTGTTAAGGTAATATCGAACTCTATGGACCACAAGATCGAACTTGGACATTAAATCTATTGAACCATAAAACTTACAAGTACACAATCTAACAAAGTTTAAATTCCCTAATTCCTAAAACTTAAAATCGGATTGTTTAGGGTTGTTAGATTACTTGTTAAATTGCACCAAAATTATATCAAGCTTGAAATCGGATTGTTTGAAATTGTTTAAAATTATTGCTTGATTGTTTGATGCATAAGAACCTAGAACTTAAGCTGTTAAAATCGATTGTTAAATCTGATTGTTCTAGGAAGATTAAAAATCCGAAAATTGCATGCATCCTTGAAATTATTAATCGAATTTGGCATAGAATTTTCCTGTAAATTTAGGTTGCATAAGAACCCTAAAATCCTAAATTAAAATCGATTTAGGTGTTTGAGAAATTCAAACCCTAAAACTAAAACATTAAAATCGGAATTATTCTATGTTTGCATAGAAAATAAATTAGATAACTTCTAAATTAATTATAATCATTATCCTAAAATTTAAGGAATATTTTGTTGTTATCTAAGTTAAGAAAAAAAAGGAAAATTTCTAAAATTATCTAAGAAAAGGAAATTCTAGTAAAAAAGAAATTATTGCATGCCTTAATCTATTTGATTTTGTTGTCTTGTTTGCATGGAGTTAAACCACGAAAATTTAAGAGAGACAAGGCATGGTTCGGTCTTAAATACCGCATGACCTAAGTTTAAATTGATGGCATGGTTCGGTCTTAAATACCGCATGGCCTATTGTTTGAATGCATGGTTCGGTCTTAAATACCGCATGCTAATAATCGGTTGTCTATTTCTGTTTATGCAGATGGCAAGGTTGAACAACCTAGACTATGCTGTTTTGGATGTCTCTGGAAACAACTACTTGAAGTGGGCATTGGACACCAAGATAAATTTGAAGTCAAAGGACTTGTTTGAATGCATTGAGGAGGATTACGATCCGACCGAAAAGAAAAAGGACAAGGCCATTCAACACATGCGCTATCACCTTGCTGAGAGTCTCAAAGACTAGTACCTCACAATAGAGAATCCTCTTGACCTTTGGACAGAGCTTAAACGCAGATACGAACACCAACAAACGGTGCTCCTACCAAAGGCTCAATTCGACTGGAAGAACCTAAGGATCCAGGATTACAAATCTGTGGATGTGTATAACTCTGAGCTTTTTAGGATTGTCTCACTCCTTAGGTTGTGTGGTACTGAAGTCACGGAGAAAGAGTTGCTAGAGAAGACTTTTTCTACTTTTAATACTCACAACATAGTACTTCAGCAACAGTACCGTGAAAAAGGTTTCAAAACCTATGGGGACTTAATCTCATGTTTGCTACTAGCTGAGCAGAACAATGAGCTGTTGTTGATGAATAGTGCTATGAGACCTCCCGATACAACCCCATTACCGGAAGCACACAAGGTTGATGTGGCAAATCAGAATGAGCCTCAACATCCTAAAGAGCCCAAGGAGACCAACTACGTTCACAGAGAAAGACCTATGGACATGGCCGTGGTGGCAGAGGACATGGTGGTCGTTGGGGCCAGGCAAGCCGTTTTGATGGTTACGGCCGTGGTGGTCGTGGCCGCGGTGGTAGGGGCCGTGGGTCCTTTAAACCGCAAATCAAGGCTAAATCGGTTTGTCACCGATGTGGTATGTCCAACCACTGTGCTAAGAACTGCAGAACGCCCAGACATCTCATTGATGCATATCAAGAGACTTTGAAGAAGAATCCAGAGGCCAACTATGTGCATCTCGATGGTGAAGAAGACTTCGACCATGAGAATGATGATTCACTAGATTTTGAGACTTCCGATTGTTTCAAGGAAGATAACTAATTTTAGTTATGGATTTGGTTTAATTTCTATGCTTTCATGCTTTAATTTTATTCTATGTATTGGATAATTATTTTGGTTTAATTTCAATGATTTTATTTAAATATTTCTTTGCTTATTTTATTAAAGATTAAAATAAAAATTATTGTCATTTTAGAAATGGCTGAGGAAATGAGTGTGCTAGTGGTGGACAGTGGATCCAGCCACACAATTTTGAAAGACAAAAGATATTTTATAAACCTCATATTGAAAAATGCCAATGTTAGTACAATTGCGGGTATAGCAAATTTAATTGAAGGCTACGGCCAAGCACACATATTATTGCCTAACGGCACACATATAGAATTATGTGATGCATTGTACTCACCCAGCTCTAAGAGAAGCTTATTGAGCTTTAAAGACATTCGTTTGAATGGTTATCATATTGAAACAAAGGGTGAAGGAAGCAAAGAATTTTTATACATTACAGAAAATGTGAATGGCCATAAGAAGATCCTTGAGACTATACCTGCACTAGCCACTGGTTTATACCATGCTAAGATGAACATGATAGAAGCTAACTTGGCAAAGCACAAAATGTTCAATGAACAGTTCACTCTATGGCATGACCGGCTTGGCCATCCGGGAAAGAACATGATGCGTAAACTAATTGATGGTTCAAATGGGCACAACCTTAGAGGAAGGAAAGTTATCCCTAAAAATCTCACGTGTGTAGCATGTGCACAAGGGAAACTTATAATACGGCCATCACCAGCCAAAGTTCATAAAGAGACTTTAAATTTTCTGGAAAGGATACAAGGTGATATATGTAGACCAATACACCCACCGTGTGGGACGTTTAGATATTTTATGGTTATGATCGATGCATCAACCAGATGGTCACACGTTTTTTTGTTATCCACAAGGAATCTAGCATTTGCTAGGATGTTAGCTCAAATTATAAGATTAAGAGCACATTTTCCAGATTTTCCACTTAAGACTATACGTCTAGACAATGCTGGTGAATTTACATCCCAAGCATTTAATGATTACTGTATGTCCATGGGGGTAAGTGTGGAACATCCTGTGGCACATGTCCATACACAAAATGGATTAGCTGAATCATTCATTAAACGAATACAATTGATAGCTCGACCATTGTTAATGAGATCGAAGCTCCCTGTGTCGGCTTGGGGACACACAGTCTTACATGCATCAGAACTTATATGCATCAGGCCATCTAGTGAACACAAATATTCACCATCCCAACTATTAATGGGTCATGAGCCAAACATATCCCATCTCAAAACATTCGGTTGTGCCGTTTATATACCGATTGCTCCACCACAGAGAACTAAGATGGGACCTCAAAGGAGGATGGGAATATATGTTGGATATGAGTCTCCCACCATTATAAAGTATCTTGAGCCAACCACAGGAGATTTATTTAAGGCCAGATACGCGGACTGTCAATTTACAGAATCCAAATTCCCTATGTTGGGTGGAGAGACTAGCAAGCTGGTTAAAGAATTAACATGGAATCAAACATCCTTGAATTGGCAAGATCCTCGGACTCTAGCCTGTGATGCAGAGGTCCATAAAATTATACATTTGCAAAAGCTAGCTATACAATTGCCAGATTCCTTTGCTGACCCAAAGAGAGTAACAAAATCGTACATACCAGCTTGTAATGCACCAGTACGTATTGATGTTCAGAAGGAACACAATAATCAAGTTGCTACAGAGTCTAAACCACGTTTAAAACGAGGTAGACCATTAGGTTCCAAAGATAAGAACCCTCGGAAAACTAAAGGTGCAAAACAGACCGAGGTTAAGGGAATTACAGAAAATACAGACATGGCCGCGGCAAGTCCTAAGGTACCAAGTGAGGTTCGGGACGCTGAACCTCAAGGACCTGAAGGTATAGATAATGATGAGATCTCAATAAATTATATAATGTCTGGAATTAACTGAACCGTAAAGATGTCGACATCGATGATATATTTGCATACAAGGTATCACTTGAAATAAATGAGGATCATGAACCCATGTCTATATTAGAGTGCACTCAAAGTAAAGATTGGCTAAAATGGAAAGAAGCCATTGATGTGGAGTTAAACTCTTTAAAGAAGAGAAGTGTGTTTGGTCCGATCTTAAGGACAACACCTGAAACTAAACCAGTTGGACATAAGTGGGTCTTTGTAAGAAAGAGAAATGAGAAGAATGAAATCGTGAGATACAAAGCACGGCTTGTAGCACAAGGATTCTCTCAAAGACCAGACATAGATTATGAGGAGACATACTCCCCTGTGATGGATGCAACAACATTTCGGTACTTAATAAGTTTGGCTATTAGAGAAAAACTGGATTTGCGGTTAATGGATGTTGTAACCGCATACTTATATGGTCCACTGGATAATGAAATCTATATGAGATTACCAGAAGGTTTTGAGCTCAAAGATAAGAGTAGTTCTCGAGAACAGTATTGCATAAGGCTGGACAAATCCCTTTATGGACTGAAACAGAGTGGTCGAATGTGGTATAACCGATTAAGTGAGTATTTAGCTAAAGAAGGCTATAAGAATGACCCAATCAGTCCATGTCTATTTATAAAGAAGTTTGCAAACAAAAGATTTGTTATAATAGCAGTTTATGTGGATGATTTAAACATCCTTGGAACTTCTGGTGAAATTGCCCAAACAGTAGAATATCTCAAGAAAGAGTTTGAAATGAAAGACCTAGGCAAGACAAAATTCTGTTTGGGGCTACAGCTTGAGTACATAAATAATGGAATCCTTGTGCATCAAAAGGCATATACAGAAAAGGTACTCAAGAGGTTTAAAATGGACCAAGCTAACCCATTGACCAGCCCAATGGTTGTTAGAAGCTTAGACTTGGATAAAGATCCATTTGGTCCAAAGAAGGCCGATGAAGAAGTTCTCGGACCTGAAGTGCCATACCTCAGTGCAATTGGAGCGTTAATGTTCCTGGCTAGCCACACTAGACCGGACATATGTTTTGCCGTGAACCTCCTAGCAAGATTTAGTTCTTGTCCGACTATAAGGCACTGGAACGGTATTAAACATGTCCTGCGTTACCTACAAGGAACAACGGACTTTGGTTTATTTTATACTAACTATAACAGAGATGGTTTAGTTGGTTTTGCTGATGCATGTTACTTATCGGATCCGCACAACTCCAGGTCTCAAACTGGGTACGTATTCACGCACGGTGGTACAGCAATCTCATGGCGGTCCATGAAGCAGACCATCGTGGCCACATCCTCAAACCACGCGGAGATCCTAGCAATACATGAAGCCGGCCGTGAGTGTGTGTGGTTACGGTCCATGATGCAACACATCCGGACCGATAGTGGCATGGACGACAATAAGGAAGCAACCGTAATCTATGAAGACAATACGGCCTGTATCGCACAGCTCAAGGAAGGTTACATTAAGGGAGATCGGACGAAGCACATACTACCCAAGTTCTTCTTCACACACGAACTACAAAAGGCCGGAGAAGTTCGAGTGGTGCAAGTTCAGTCATGCGACAACTCAGCCGATCTCTTCACCAAATCATTGCCGACAACAACATTCAGGAAGCTCACGCACCAGATTGGAATGCGGAGGCTTAAGGACTTAGAGTGATGCTTGGAACAGGGGGAGTAATGCGTGCTGTACTCTTTTTCCTTCACCAAGGTTTTGTCCCATTGGGTTTTCCTGGTAAGGTTTTAATGAGGCAGCATCCCTAAGCGCATTACAGGGATCCTCTTCTTGCACGTGCACGGTTATGTCATCCAAGGGGGAGTGTTGTAAAACACTGGATGGTGGACTCCATAAACGGGCCATGTACAGCCCATACATGTACGGCCCATCGGTCATAGGCCCATCGGCCTTGTTCTTTTTCTTAGTCGGTTTTAGTCTAAGTCTTTGTACTCTATATATATGTAACCTCGTTGAGACATTATGAATAAGAATAAGAGATTTCAACCTTTGAATCTTCTAGTTTATAACATGGTCGGATTTATTCAAGAATAATCTGATAAAGCTGTCTTTTTGTATCTCTCTCATTTCGATTTCAAAGGAAAAGTAAGGTAATAGATCGATCTTTGATTTATATATTTGCCTTTTCAATTAGGAAGATTCGTTGTAGATTTTAAATTTTCTTTTTCTATTTTCTTCACATAGTGCGTCGATCTGGATTCCAAAAGAATTGAATCGAATATGGATCTTCTTCTACAGGTTTAAATCTATTTCCAATTGTATTTTTTGTATTTGTTGTTGAAATTGAATCAATATTACGATCCATAGTTAATTTTTTGTTTTCTTCTTTCTTGAATTGTTATCACAAAACAGGATAATCCCATCAAGCCTAAATGAAAGATAAGCCAAAAAAACCCTTTTGAATCCTGTTTATCCGTCTACTCTGATGAATTGGAAACTCTAATAATTCTGTTTTGTCTGTTCAGGATAATTTTTTCCCCAAATAGACTCTCATTGGACTCGACAATTGGATTGAAGGAGACATATGAACATAATGGTTTTACAAAAAATATTTCAAATGAAAGGTAAGAAAGGAAATAAATTTTGGTTTAACAGAGATTATAGGGTTAATTTTCGTTTAACAAAACTAATGTCGAATTTGTTTACTTGTCACGGTTAATAATTCTGGTTTCGACCAAATTTTCAACTACGTAAACAACAATGGAACGTGTAGTAATGAAGACATATGTACACTATCCTGGTAAGTACTATCCAGGTAAGTAGTATGAAAGTTTAATTCAACCAAAATTTTAACTTTCTCCTTATAATGTTTATTAATTATATAAATTAAATAGTTTTTGTTAACAATTTATAATAAACCTACTGATGAGACAGTAGGTTTAGCACAAACATAAAAAAACCATACTAAATTATTACAACAACATCCTAAGTTTTAAAACAAAATGTTTGCTTAGAACCATACTTGCCACATGAAACTCTTTCACTCATTTCGTTCCACCACTTCACCATCCTCGACGGTCTTCACATCATTTGAAAACATCTTGTTTTTATAGCACAAATCAAAATATAATTTCAGAAACAGAGCTTACAAAATAGTATAGATTTTAAAAATACACAAAAGAGTTTATCAGTAATAGGTACCTTCAAAAATGTGTCCTACATGAAACGACTCATTTTGAATTCTGAAAAACTTCCTTGAATACGATGTTCATTGTTTCCTTCTGTGGTTTTCCTTCTTTATCTACAATCAAAACCTTCAATCCTTTTTTATTAGTAACTCTTGAAACTGCCACATAAAGCTGACCATGTGAAAAACATGGCCTCGGCAGATACAACCCAACATAATCCAAAGACTATACCTGACTTTTGTTAATAGTCATTGCAAAAGCAACAACTTACGGTAACTGTCTTCGCCGCATTTTGAATGGTAGTTTAGTATCTGAAGGAGTGAGCAATATCCTTGGAATGAGTACTTTATCGCCCAGTCTGTCTCCTGTAATCACGATAGCTTCCAAAACAAACTCAGCCAATTGTGTGATCTGCAACCTTATTCCATTCATTAGCCCTCCTCTTGGATCAATATTCCTCAACAACATTACTGGACAACCCACCTTCAATCTAATTTTATGATTTGGAACTCCAGATACCTTTAGGCTATTTAAGAAATCGGGTGTAAGCACTGGATTATTTTCAAAACGTTTATCAGCTGCATCAATAGAATCAGAACTTAGGTATGTTCTTTCCTCACCTACAAAGTAAATTGAAAGATAATAAAGTGTTTGTATATATATTAGATCTTTCATAAAACGTAACATGTTTTTGAAATATGAATATTAAAAAACAAATATTACTAACCTTCAAGCTGATCAAGCATATACTCATTGATTATCCCAACACCCTCATTGGTCGGACATAAGATTGCTCTTTATTGAAAGAATTTAGGATCATCATTTTCTTTCAAACATTTAGGATCTCCATAAACCTCTCTGCTTATTACCTCAATAGGATCATCTGCAGTTGTGATTAAAAACTCTTCAGGAACATCTATCATCACTTCACCATCATTAGGTTCAGAAATCTTTCCATCACCAAATTTTAGTATCCATTCTGAGAAATCCTTTATCTCTTGAGCTGTTGTAGGACTCAAATTATTCGCAAGAAGCCTCATATTCTTGGTCAACTTCAATACTTTACAATGCTTCCATAGATAAGAAGCATTTAGTGCACTCATACATATTTCTGCTCTTCCTGCATTTGGGATGATGGGTAACACCTGCCTGAAATCTCCACCAAATACAACAACTTTTCCACCAAAAAGTTGATTACCAGGTCCTTTTATAATATCCGACAAACTTCTATCTAACGATTCAAAACAATGTTTGCTCATCATTGGAGCTTGGTCCCATATTATCATTGGAGCTTCGTCCCATGACATCAAGCACCAGTTTATACCTAGCGTAGGCCAAATCAATAACCAAAGGATTAATAAACAATTCTTAAGTAATTTTAACACATACATTAAAAAAAAATGCGGAATCATGTACCTGCATACATGATACTAAGATTTTTGTGTCTCCTAGTAGGTCTCAATTAACCTTATGCGTTGTAATACTTAAGGTGTCAATCCAGTTGGGAAAGTTTACTATCACTCAAGATGCAATCAAGAAGTCACAAGTTAAGCCAATTCAAAGAGTGTTTTTATGTAACAATCCTAGAATGATCAAAATGCAAAACGGAAATGAGTCACAGACCTAGAAACGAGAATGCATGACAAGAAGCGAAAATGAATAAAAACATAAATGAGTCTAAGCATGAACTAAAAAGCAGGAAACGAAACAATTCCAGGAATGTAATAAAAATCAGAAAGAAAGAAGTCCTAAGGATGGGAGTAATTGACGTCGGTGGAGTATCCTAGTCTACAAAGTGTTTAACATGCCACAAGCAATCTATCCCTAGACAATGAACATCACTTCTTAGCTAATCCAATCTCTTGACAAAAGCTACTCAAACTCAACCACTTCCAAACCTAGCTCTCGCTAGAGAAACATGATCAAGCATGGCATGAAAAACAAGTTCATTCACATCAACAAACATCCTAGACAACTAATCTCTTAGGCTAGGAACGTAAGTCTCTGGCACTAGTTGGTCAGACATTTCATCAAACACCTTTTGGGTGTGGAAATGTCTCAAACCTAGTCCCAATTGATCAGAGAAAAACTGGTATTTCTTACTCTAGTCCAGAAGGGAATCATACAATCAACGCTTAAACACTCTACATCCTAAGATCCTCCACCTAATCTATCCCATCCTCAAGAACTAACGCACTACTCAGATCCGAAAATCATCATCAACAATACAAACTCAGAAAACATTGAAACAAGCATTCTTAGATAAGTAAAAATGTGAAGAACAACTTTGTAGAAGGAATCAAATCAAAATACTGAATAAGTTCAAAGATCTCAGGATACAAAATCAGAGTACGATTTTGGTGGCTAGGGAAACCTTACAAAAGAAAACGAGATAAAAACTAAGATGATGTCGCCAAGACTTAACAAAACGTATTTATAGTAAAGACATAATATCCCTAAAACTTAAAACGACAAGATGAGGAGTCGGTTTGGGAACCTCCTGAAGCGTGTAAGATGGAACGTCTTCTTGACATGTGCGAATGAGTAATGGCTCGAGTGACTGATGGCGTTGGCTCGAGTGGAGTGATGGCGTTGGCTCGAGTGGAGTGATGGCGTTGGCTCGAGTGGAGTGATGGCGTTGGCTCGAGTGGAGTGACGTCGACTCGAACGGTAGTCAACTCGACGGCGTGACTCGAACGGCACGACTCGAACGGCACGACAGCGCGACTCGAACGACACCACTCAAACGGCACGACTGCGTGACTCGATCGGCACGACTGCGCGACTCGATCGACACGACTGCACGACTCCGAAGTCTCCTAAATACCTGAAATACTCCAAAATGCACGATGTATGCGAAGCTAATGCAAGAACTACCTAAATATGCAAAGTGTACAAAAGAGACTAGAAATTTATGCAAAACAATTAGTTATCCTTACTAAATGCATGACAAAAACATGTTTAGCAGAGACAAAATATAGACATATCAACTCCCCCAAACTTATTCTTTGCTTGCCCTCAAGCAAACGATCAAGAACAAAGTATGGAGAAGAGGTGTGAAGATGGGGGTCTCAGAACCTAAAACATGCTGAATAGAGTAGTTAGAATCAAGGTCCTTGTTTTTAGTTCTATGATGCATGGTGAAGGAACTCTATTTAAAAACTTTAGACAAGCTCATCTCAACCTGAAACGATTCCGAACCTTAGTCTACACATGCCATCATTTCTATCATTCCCTTTAACATTCATTAACAAAGAACCATGAATCAAGCTATGCAATGTCATCGAACTCATTTGGCTGGGGTGAAGCGGTAAAGAGAAAAATTGGTCTTCTTTACAAGTGGTGTTAACAATATAGAACAGGGATCTCTCGCGAAAATGAGTTGAGCTTAAGAGAAGGCTAAAGGTTGAAACCAACTGATACATACAAGAGCAGTGCCCCGTCTACCCAAAGGTCCCAAGAAAACTTAGCTCTAACTTTCTAACCCAGAAGTTGGTCCTATCTCTACCCCTCGTCGATATCTCTTCTGAAACCCATGCTCTCATTCTTTTAACTTAGCCTTAGGAGGAGGTTACTTCATTTCAATCTAGCGGATGGGAAACTTTTTTATCACTATGGTTCTCTTTCTTTTCTTCTTAGAATTTCAGACTTCTTAAGTGTTTTGCTTTCTCTTCCTTGTCTAAACTTTTCTTTCTATGCCCAGAACCAATAATTCTTTTACATTGCACAACCAACATCCTTTACTAGACTTGTAAACCTTGAAAACACATTCCCCCTCCTAAAGACTCTTTACCCATTTTTTTTTCTTTCTCTTTTCAGAACAAATCCAATCCCAAAACCCAAAATCGAGTTCTCACCTAGTCCTACTAGTTCGGATAGCGCGAACTAGAACTACACAGGATCCTACTCTTGTCGGCTAGAACCTAACACTTTCTAACAAGCTCAACTCGGAAAAGACCTCACACTCAAGAATACAATTGGCTTGAAAGAACAGTTGGTTAAGGGTGCGGGAAACTGTTCCAAAGATGGGAATCAGCTACTTGGATTATTAAGGGTGCTAAAACGGTGAAAGAAAATCCAAGTATGTATGTGGTATCCATAAGTTCAACTTCAATGCATAACATGATAATTGCAAGTTAGGATTAGGTTCAGGTAGATAGGGAATGATGTCAATTCAAAACAGGCTTCAATCAAGACTAGAATGCAATTTCGAGAATTCAAAACCTGGTTCAGTCTTACATTTCAAGTTCAATCAACATGCATCAAAGAACTAATAACAAGGGCCTTGATCCTATCCTATTGAATTCATCATGTTAACAAGATTACAATCATCATCAACCCTTATGCTAAATGCAACATTCCTAAATGAACAACACTAGACTCAATCCTAATATGCAAATGCAAACTACATGAACACTCTGTTTTTGTGGAAATTTTTGAAATTTTTCAAATTTTTATGGCTTTTCTATGCAAATAGATGAATGCAGACTCAAACATGATATGATGCAAAAATTTGAAATAAGAATCACAGAAAACGTCATCAGATACATCATCTCAAACCCTCCCCCAAACTTAAATTACACAGACTCCTGTGTAAGAAGAATTTGCAGGAGAATTTAAGAATCACAGCAGAAACAATGCACAAACGAAATGGTATATACAAGGGAAGGTCGGAGTACCTCAGTAGTTGAAGAAGGAGTCGGAGCTCGCCCAAGGAGTTGGTTCGTGATACTGGCTCTGCCCTTCGCCTTGTTCGGGATCCGCGGGTGTGACATCAGCTGGTTGGTCGACTTGCTGCTCAACCGCTTACGTGTTCTGATACATGTTCGGCTGCTCGTCACACTGCATGTCATCGACTTTGGACTCCCCGTGGTCTGATACCAACACAATGACCTCGGTAGGCTGATAATCACCCTGATGTTCAACTCGCTGCTCAACCTCAATCTCAACCTCATGCTCATCTTGAGCTGCAGAATGACGCGCAGATCACCGACTAGAGGAGGGTCTGGAACCTCGCGAACCGCATCTTTGTCTCTCCCTAGACTCGTGTGACGAGTGGCGTGAAGGAGTGGGTGAAGGTTGATGAGAGTGTGGCTCGAGAGGGATTGTGAGAATGGCTCGATTGAGATGGTCCGAGATGGTGGCTCGATTCGTGGCTGGGTCGTGACTCGATTCAGAGTTCATTCGTGGCTCGATTGATACTTCGCGGATGTGAGTTGAGCTAGCGGATGGAGTGGCGACTCGAGTTCGGCAACACGGCGGGGGTGACAAGGTGGTGGTCGGCTCGATTTGTTTGACGGAGGAGATAATCGAGAGTGGCTCGATTGAGGGTGTTGGGAAGGTCGGTTCGGAACAGCAAGAACAGCGGCTCGAGTGAGGCAGTCGGAAAGGTCGAGTCGGGAGCGTGATGTGCTGTTATCGGTCGAGTCGAGTTCCGCGCGTGTTGAGCTTCCTGGTCGATTGGGCCTTTTGACTGTTACTTTCACTTTTTTTTCTTTTGTATTGCTCATACTCCCTTCTGCAGATTCCTGAACACTAGAAAACTAAAAACGAAAATTAAAAACACAAAGATCCTAAAGAATATTTACAGTGATACCTTTGGGACTTCCTCCCAAGTGAGCTTGTTTAAAGTCTCTGAGCTTGACTTTGCATACTCCTTATGCTTTGGAAGGGTCATAGAGAGGTTTTGTTGACCCCTCTAGAATGTCTTGTCTAACCATATACTCTTTAGCATTCTGCCCAGGTACAATAAGAAAAGATCTTCTCTTCTTCATTAACCCCAACCTCTGTCTTGCTTTCTTGGAGAAGAGATTTTAACTTTATCTTGGAGCTGCATGATTTGCCCTCTCAACTCCTCCAACATGGTTGTTAACTCCGTCACTGTATCCCTTAAAATCTTGGTTGTTTGGGGTTCAGACAAACCATCAAGCGCGGGAGGACTTGTCTCTTGCGGTTGGTGATTAGGAAGTAGGTCTCGACGCTTAGGGAGGGTAACGACTGCACTCGAGTTGGAGAATGGTCGAGTGACACTTTGAGTTTTCTCTTTGGTTACCAAAACCTCTGTTTCTGCCTCATTCACATCCTCAAAGATGTCAAACCCAGATTTCTGATCTTTCTCTTCAATCACGAAGGTCTGTCCATCAATAGTTGGTTTCTTCTTAGAATCCTTGATATCAACCTTCATCTTAAAGTTTTTACCCAGATTGAGATCAATCATCCATTTCTTGACATCAATGACTGCTCCAGCTGTAGCTAAGAAAGGTCTTCCCAGGATTAGTGGATCTTTAGGCTCTTCCTCCATTTCCAGCACCACAAAGTCAGTAGGAATCTCAGCTTGTCCAATTTTGATGGGCAGGTTCTCTAGTAGACCATGAGGCAGTCTAATAGTCCTATCAGCCAATATTAAGCGGAGGTTGCATGACTTGTATTTGTTGAATCCTAGCCTCTAAGCTACAGAGAGTGGCATGAGGCTGACTGAAGCACCAAGGTCACATAAGCACTTTGTGAAGGCCAATGGACCGAGAGAACAGGGCAAGGTGAAAGAACCAGGGTCCTCTAGCTTCTTTGGGATAATCATCTTCTGAATAACAGCCTTGCATTCATGAATAACTCCACCTACGACATGCACAACCCTCTCATCTTCCAGAGCCTTAGCTTGAGCTCCTTTAGCTTTCTCCTCCCTCTCTTTGGTCTTTTCTGTTACCAAATCAGTTAAAAACTTTTGATATTGAGGCACAAGTGCAAATGCATCAAGCAAAGGCATCCTAAGTTCAATCTCCTTGACTTGTTTTTCAAACAGAGCTTTATACGTCTCAGTAAGTTGCTTCTTAAACCTCACTGGAAATGGTAGAGGTAGCTTGTATGGTGGAGGAATGAATCTCATAGGTTTATCCTTGGAAGCAATGGGTTCTTTAGTAGCTTCAGGATCATATTGCTTGGCTGACTTAATTGGATCCTTGACCACCTCGTTAGGATCATTTATCTGAACTTCATCTTGAAGAAAATCTTCCCCATCTAAACTCTCAGTGTCCTCAGTGAGCCGTACATCTACAACTTGGGTGGTGATTGCATGGATAGTAGCATAGTCCTTGGGGTTTTGAACTGCTTTTCCAGGTAGTTGGCCATGTGTTGGGGTAGAAGCAGTCTTGCCTTCCATATACTTCAGCTTCGAGTTCAGAGCTTCAAATTTGACGTTCAGATCATTGTAAGAAAATTCCATCCGCTGACTGAGTTCAGCAAACTTCTTAGCAGTATCCAGAGAGCCACTAGCTTGACCCTGAAGAAGTTGTTGCATCATGTGCTTCATTTCCTGGTCAGGAGCTTGAGTAGGCTGAACTTGTTGAGATGGAAATCCTGGTGGGGGTCCGGAGGGAGCTTGATAACCTTGCTGGAAATGTTGTTTAGACACGAATCCTTGATTGTAAGGCACAAAAGGTTTTTGTTGACCTTGTTGTTGCTGCTGATGAGGGTACACCTGATCTTGTGGATTAGCAACATTGTTACTTCGGTAAGACAAATTTGGGTTCGTCTTGTAGGAGTTGTAACCTTTGTTGTATCCACCCTGATTCTGGACATAGCTTATCTCCTCAGTCTGCTCACCCTCCCCATCTGGAAATTGGAAAGGGTCATCCTCAGATACGAAGTGGACGCTCCGCTGCTGGCTCAGCAAGATACGGTCAAGCTTCTCATTTACATTCTTGAGGTCCTTCTTATACTTCTCCTCAGACCCAGCGTCATCGCGAACTGTGCGGTCATAATCCTCATTGTAGTTGCCGTCAGACTGAGCGAGATTCTCTACCAGTTGCCAACCTTCATCTACGTCCTTGTTCAGGAAGTTACTGTTGGAAGCAGTGTCAAGCAGCATACGTATCTTCGGAAGGACACCACAGTAGAGAGTGCTCAGCAGTGACTCATTGCTGAAACCATTGTGTGGGCACTGGCTGTGGTAACCCTTGAAGCGCTCCCAGGCTTCACAGAATGATTCTGAGCTCTTCTGAGTAAAACTGGAAATCTCATTCCTGAAACGTGCTGTTCTGGAGTTGGAGAAAAACTTGGCCAAGAAGGCTTTCTTGCAGGCGTCCCAAGTGGTGATAGATCCCTTGGGGAGATTTTTCTCCCATTGATGAGCTTTATCTCCCAGGGAGAATGGGAAGAGGCGCAACTTGTAACCATCCTCACTCACGCCGTTGATCTTGGTGAGACTGCACAGACGGTCAAACTCATCCAAATGGTCTAGTGGATCCTCCATAGGCAACCCATGAAACTTGTTTCCCTGGATCATGGAGATTAGACTGCCTTTGATTTCGAAGTTGTTGTTCTGCACTGCAGGAGGGACGATTCCAGCACGCTGAGTGTGAGTGTTCGGTACATCCCCAGCACCAATGTTTCGCGGTCCTGGATTTGGTCCATTATGTTGGTCCATATTGACTGGTGCGGGATGATCAGTGAGTTGACGAACTTGTCGTGGTCTTTGTAACCGGTTGATATCGTCGATAGCAGGAAGGAGGTTCTGATGTCCTCTTGATCTGGTGTGCATGCAACATTGCAATCAACAGGTTCCTGAGATGCAAAACAAACAAGCAGACAACCAAAACAAGTCAGTACTCAGAATGATATGTGTAAAAGAACTTAATCTTGCAAAACTTGAAATCTTAAATGTAGCAAAACGAATCCCAAATGGCAACGGCGCCAAATTGATACTAAGATTTTTGTGTCTCCTAGTAGGTCTCAATTAACCTTATGCGTTGTAATACTTAAGGTGTCAATCCAGTTGGGAAAGTTTACTATCACTCAAGATGCAATCAAGAAGTCACAAGTTAAGCCAATTCAAAGAGTGTTTTTATGTAACAATCCTAGAATGATCAAAATGCAAAACGGAAATGAGTCACAGACCTAGAAACGAGAATGCATGACAAGAAGCGAAAATGAATAAAAACATAAATGAGTCTAAGCATGAACTAAAAAGCAGGAAACGAAACAATTCCAGGAATGTAATAAAAATCAGAAAGAAAGAAGTCCTAAGGATGGGAGTAATTGACGTCGGTGGAGTATCCTAGTCTACAAAGTGTTTAACATGCCACAAGCAATCTATCCCTAGACAATGAACATCACTTCTTAGCTAATCCAATCTCTTGACAAAAGCTACTCAAACTCAACCACTTCCAAACCTAGCTCTCGCTAGAGAAACATGATCAAGCATGGCATGAAAAACAAGTTCATTCACATCAACAAACATCCTAGACAACTAATCTCTTAGGCTAGGAACGTAAGTCTCTGGCACTAGTTGGTCAGACATTTCATCAAACACCTTTTGGGTGTGGAAATGTCTCAAACCTAGTCCCAATTGATCAGAGAAAAACTAGTATTTCTTACTCTAGTCCAGAAGAGAATCATACAATCAACGCTTAAACACTCTACATCCTAAGATCCTCCACCTAATCTATCCCATCCTCAAGAACTAACGCACTACTCAGATCCGAAAATCATCATCAACAATACAAACTCAGAAAACATTGAAACAAGCATTCTTAGATAAGTAAAAATGTGAAGAACAACTTTGTAGAAGGAATCAAATCAAAATACTGAATAAGTTCAAAGATCTCAGGATACAAAATCAGAGTACGTTTTTGGTGGCTAGGGAAACCTTACAAAAGAAAACGAGATAAAAACTAAGATGATGTCGCCAAGACTTAACAAAATGTATTTATAGTAAAGACATAAAATCCCTAAAACTTAAAACGACAAGATGAGGAGTCGGTTTGGGAATCTCCTGAAGCGTGTAAGATGGAACGTCTTCTTGACATGTGCGAATGAGTAATGGCTCGAGTGACTGATGGCGTTGGCTCGAGTGGAGTGATGGCGTTGGCTCGAGTGGAGTGATGGCGTTGGCTCGAGTGGAGTGATGGCGTTGGCTCGAGTGGAGTGACGTCGACTCGAACGGTAGTCGACTCGACGGCGCGACTCGAACGGCACAACTCGAACGGCACGACAGCGCGACTCGAACGGCACGACTCGAACAGCACGACTGCGCGACTCGATCGGCACGACTGCGCGACTCGATCGGCACGACTGCACGACTCGATCGGCACGACTCCGAAGTCTCCTAAATACCTGAAATACTCCAAAATGCACGATGTATGCGAAGATAATGCAAGAACTACCTAAATATGCAAAGTGTACAAAAGAGACTAGAAATTTATGCAAAACAATTAGCTATCCTTACTAAATGCATGACAAAAACATGTTTAGCAGAGACAAAATATAGACATTTCAATACAACCTTCGACACATCTTGGTTGCAACTTTTACACTCAAAGAGACTTTTTTTTTGTTTTTGGTAATGATTTCATTCTCTTTTTTCGGTATTAGAAGGCATGTTCCCTTACACTTAACACTGGTAAAGTAATACCACCCAAAATCCATATCCATGTGGTAGATACTACAATAGATTTTGAATTTCCCCTCCTATAACACAGAATAACAAATCAGAAATGTTTGAAATCAGAACTACATATAGTTATTAAGCTATCATAATTACCATAGTAACTTCAAGCATATCTGATATAGTGCTTCGTGGGAACTGGTTCACGTAATCATCATTCTCATGTTTAAACTTTAGAGAATCACAGTTCCTTTCCCCGAAAGTAATCTTTAAATCATCTTGTGGCAGCATGTTTAGTAGTCAGTCAACAATTGCATAAACAGTGATTTTAGTTTTTGTATGAAATATAGTACATTCATGGAATAGTATAAATTAGGGGATGTAAAATAGTATTGGATAACAAAATCTTGAACATTGAACAGCAAGGTAGTATGCATTGATGAGCAGCAACGACATATCAAAGGCATTTGAAATTCTTCTATCTCCTACACATATTATGTAGACAACATTTAGAAACCTACACATAACAATGTAAATACCAAATACAATTCGTTAAATACATACCATTGTATGTGTTAATCTTTCCACAGCGGATCAAACAGGTGACTATTCCCTGATTTGCCTCATGACATGCTGTCCACATTTTGTCAACAAACTTACCCCAAAGAGTGCATGACAACCGCTGGTCACTGTAATACAACAAAATAAATACACATGTTAGTGCTTAATATGTGATTAGTCAATGAGATGATTAGTTAGTACACATATGAGATAGTATGGTTTCATTACCTTGTATCTCGCAGGATGACCTCTAATCTTTTTTTCGGTTTGTCGTTAAGCTCAGATGTTTTCATTTCGCCAATGGAAACAACCTGTCCAAGAACATCTAAAATAGGGGGAAATTATGTTATGCAGTTAATAACATAGAATAAAAATTCAAACTATTTATATAAAAACAAACAATGTATTAGCGTACCAATCAAAATATTTTCATTCAAACCATCTTCAGCGAGTATGTGCTCGTATGAAGCTAGATCCAAATAAAAATCGTTTGAAACACAAGCACATCGGGTTATGTGCGTTGAGTTCATGATGGTCATCTTGTATTGATGTTTGGTTGCCCGAAACTTCCCTGTTGATCTTGACAGTTGAAAGTTCTCAATAATTCGCCACTCACCAAAAACAATAAGCCTTTGGAATTTGTTCCAATGCTGCTTCTTAATAGTAGCATGAATGAGAGAACCCTATATTAACACAATAAACATATTAATTAAAACTTGGGTAGACTTTGGTAAACTTTGGTAAACATATGTTTATAAGTTATAAGGAGAATAATCTAAACTTACTTCAAAATCAGCCAAAATCATCTCAATTGTTTCTCTAGTGTATGTCGTGTATTGTTTCCATGTATGGACGATCTTCACTCTGATTTTCCATGTTGTTTTGAAGGCCTTGAGATCAGAAAGCTGTGTGAACCCATCGGTGGCAGCCATGACTTATACCAAGGTGAATTCCTATTCTCTTTGTTCGTATGTTTGATGAGTTTAAAGATTT
This sequence comes from Camelina sativa, assembly GCF_030686135.1. Taxonomy (NCBI): domain Eukaryota; kingdom Viridiplantae; phylum Streptophyta; class Magnoliopsida; order Brassicales; family Brassicaceae; genus Camelina; species Camelina sativa. Next base: position 25,890,984 of record NC_141892.1, on the reverse strand, counting down.
CCAATGTATTCTATAGATTATATAGTATTTGAAGTTGGGTTTGGTAGAATTGTAGAATATTCGATGCAATGAATATAAGATATTCTCTTGTTGATTTGATTTTGGGTTTTATACGATATAATATATTAAGAACCGGGATTCGATCCAACTGTTTCTGTTTTTTGTTCTGATGATTGATATACACCATTACATAACGAAGAACAAAAGGTAATATATACTAAATGGTTGTTGTGATTTTTTGAAAAGAGAATATTTGTGATAAATTGTTAATATTTGTAGTTAATGTTTTGATATGATTTTGATGATTGATCTATTACGGTAGAGAATAATAAGGGATTGCATATGATTAGTTGGTATTTATTTAGTAGTTGCAGATTTTAATGTCGTTTGTAATTAATACAGGTTTAAGGGAAGGCAAAGATAGTGTTTGGATACACATCTTTTATATCTAGGATCCGAATGGAATAATACCAAACCATAAGGATCCGCGTCCCATAACCTAATATAATGACTTTGTTGCCCTTAATTTTTTTTTCTCTTCTTCCTTGCTTAATCTGTAGGGGTATAATATGGGATTTTTTGCAAAGTTTTTTTTTTTTTTTTGGCTTTTGTACTCCCCGATTAATAGTATAGATTATAGATATTTTAAATTCATAGTAGACTATGGCAAAAATAAATATCAATTACACTGCAAGAAAATAGTCAATTTATTAGAGACATTTGCGAAGAAAATGATTCCTGAAAAATTTGTGATGGAGTTGCAAGGCATCTACTACAAATGTCACTTCCTTAGCAAATTCTCGCAAAAATTGCGAAGGAAAATGTCTATGCAAAACTGCTGCAAATTTATCAAAGAAAATAAAATTTCTCGCACATCTATAACAAATTGTGAAGGACATGCGATTGAATTGCGAAAGCCATCACAAAATGAAATGTTATAACAGATCTCAAAATTAACCATCATTTAAATAGAATATAAAATATTCCAGTGCTTGAGATAAGAAATATACATGTTCCCCAGCAAAAAAAAAAGATCACGCAAAAAATTCTAGTCCTAGCAAGGGAAATATGAACAAAAATCATCAAGAATTTTTAAAAAGAATAGTTGCCCTAAAGGAGGAAGATTCACATACTTACCAACTCTAAAAACAATTGTCCCAAGGACTTAATATGGGTTCTGTTAACTCTAAAAAAATACTATTATATATCATTGATAGTGAATTATCAAGAGCTATAGGTGCTCTAGCTATAGGGTCACCCATACAATATCATTTTTTGTATGTGAAACGATCCGATCCGTTTTTTTTAAATAATAAATAATAAATATAATAATAATAAATACTCTAAAATAGTTGTCTCATAACCACTAGCCACCTAACCACAACCACACCACCACAGATAACCATAAAATATAGCATCAAACCAATTAATAACCAATACCAATATCCAATAATAATTCATAACGATTAACCAAACATCATGAATAAAAGAACTAGCAACCTAAGCAACGACGTTCTAATGACTCAACTCTAGCAACCTAGCAAGCCAGACAGCAACCAAATGAATCACTAGAACATCCTTCTCTCCATTGCCTTGATTTCACGATCACACTTTGCCTTTACCTGCACCACAAACACAAATTGAGATGCACGAGTATTTTATAACCACTCAGTAAGGCAATCCTCCCATCTATTGGGCTATACACACAAGCAATAGAGACATCTCTAACCATCAACCAACAATCAATAATCAAACAACAACAAACCAGGACTCTGCATCGATTGACACCAAACCATGCATCGACCGACACAAGCTTGCATTGACCGACACAATGTTCACTTGCATCGACCGACGCATGCTCAACATTACATGAAATCCCTAATTGCATCGACTGACACCTCCACATGGCATCGACCGATGTTCCTAAGTCAATCCGCGCCATCCTCGAATTGCATCGACCGACGCACAAAGTGCATCAACCGACGCACAAAGTGCATCAACCGACACACATATCGAGCACCGTTTTCCCCAAAGCTTCTCACCGGATATTCATTCCTACAACCAACAAACTCGATCCGAAGCCACAAGAAGGCCTCACAAAGCCTCAACTAACGTTCTAACAAGCCACACAACACATAAACAAGCAGATCAGAGAAATCTCAAGCTTAGATAGACCATGGTCATGCACTCACTACAAAAAAACTATTGTGTTAAATCATTTATTTTATATTTTTGCATCAGATTTAAATGATGTAAAAATAACTTATATCACTTTTAAAAATGATTTACTATTTGTTGATGCAAATAATTTGTATCAGTTTATTTCAAATTGATGCTCTATTAAATCAGTTATAACAAATGATTTTAATTATTTGTGTCAGTTTTTTGTAAATGATTTTTAATTTTGGAATCATTTATGAATAACCGATACTAATAAAAAAAATTTGTTTTAGTAATACAAAAATTAATAACAGATTTTTTACATTAAATATTTTCGAAATTATTTTTAATATGCAGAAATTGTTTTCGATATCTATTAAAATCTTTTCAAATTTTTACTAATATCTTTTATTAAAATCGTTATTTACAAAAATAGTAAAAACAAATAACAAATAACAACCCAAATATTATAGATTCATCATCGATTTACAAAAGAAAAAAAAAAGTAAGATGAACTTAGATCATAAATTCATAACCTAGCTATGGTTTTTTCTTGCTTAAGTGTTATATGTATTTCTCCATGCTTAAGTGTTATATGAAACACATTTACTTGTCTTCCATGCCTTTCTTTTCAAGATTCTTGATAACATTGTTGTTTCATCTTGAGATTTTCTGAGTATATAACCAAAAATAACAGAGAAAAAGTTATAATTCTACATGAGATAATAAAAAATTGATAAAAAAAATATGGAGAAGAAAATTACACTTACCTTCAAATGTTCTTAGATGTGATGATAATATGCTCAAGATGTGTTGTAGATGCATAATTTGTTTCACCAGTAGTCTTATGCAAAGAAGAACTTATGCTAATGGATAACCACTTTCACCTTTAAATAATCACAAAGATTATATTTTTTGGGAAGTTACAAAGACCGTGAGTAATATGGAAATGAATTTCAGATTTTTTTTTTAAAAAAAATTAACACATCTGGAACAAATAAAAAGTGAGGAATTTAAAAAAGAAAAGAAACAGGTTTCGGTATTTTAAATATTAAAACCACATCTGGAATCCAAACAAAAAATATATGTTTATAATTATGAATTTATGGAAATGATCTGTGGTATCTTGATTTATTGTTTTAATAATATTTTATTATGAGATCAATTTTGTATCATTTATTAATTGATATTTAATTTGCATCATTATATTAAGTGATGTAAATTTATATTTTTGCTAAATATTTTTGAAGTGATGCAAGTTAAAAATAAAATTGTGTCACTTTTATTGAACTGATGTCAAATTATTCGATTACCACATCAATAATTACAATTGATACTAAACCACATGTTATGCATCATTTATCAGTAAGTCATTTAAATTAATATCATTTACATTTGTGATACTATTTAAATGATGCAATAAACTATTTTTTTGTAAGTACTTACCTTTGCCAAGAAGATTCTGAACACCAAACAAGCAAAACAACACTCCTAGGAAGCTCCTACAACGATCCCATGTACAAATCTCTACCGGAACAGCCTCAAAACTCCCAAAAACCTCAAGAACATCAAGAACTCTTTTTTCCTCTTTCTTTTCTCTCAAAACCGGCTAAACTAGCTAATGGCGACAAAACTCCCTTTTAAAACACGATTTAAAAGTTTCCTAACCCAAAACGCAGCCTTTTACTTAAACGCGTCCGCAAAGAACCAACCTTGCATCGACCGATGGATCCCTTAATCCGGGATTCCGGTTCGCGGATGTTACAGTATGCTATCGTAAGTTGTTATATTATAGCTTTAATTGAATGCTTTCATATCTCTATATACTTATTTAAGCAATGTTGTTAAAGTTTAACTCTACTATTATGTGTCATATAACTAAAAATACCATTACATTTTAATTTATTAATAACTAACAAAAGAAAAGCTTATATTTGTTTATAAAATAATAAAATAACATTTTCGAAATTATTTAACAGATTCTATTTATTGTTTCAGAAATCTTAGGAAACAATAACAAACTATTTAAAACAATTATAAACTTAATTTTATTTATAAAACTAAGATTAAATATTCGCATATCTAAATCGTTTAATAATAACAAATATATTTTAAAACTAAGATACAATATTGCTTATATTTTAAAAATATCTTTATATACTTATTTAAGCAATGCTGTTAGAACTTTAACCAGTTTTGATGTGGCATATTATGAAAAATGTTATTGCATTTTAATTAATCTAATAACTAACAAAGTAAAAGTTTATATTTGTTTACAAAATAATAAAACAATGTTTTCACAATTATTGAATGAAATTTAACAGATTCTGTTTATTGTTTCAGAAACTTTAGTAAACAATAACAAACTATTTAACTGGCTCAAACTTATTTTTTTATACACGATATTCACTATATAAACAATACTAAGTATATAATGTTGACAATATACATATACATAATCTAATTGTATTTTCACATATAAATTTAATATATACTAACATGCTATACCAATAACTATAATGATGTTAATATTAAAAATAAACATTATTTTAAATTTGGTATACTCAAATCTCTAAACATGATCACATCGATTTGTAATACCAGATCATGGGTCAATACATGTTTTGTTGAGTTTTTAAATTTTTTTTTACCAAATTTATAATTAACACGAATTTGATACTGCACCCAAACCAAAATAGTAGTACCGACTATGAGCCAAAATCGGAGTATGAAATTAAGTAATTTAAATATATAATTTTAGGAGGCTTCTTCCATTCTGTTTCCCAAGTGAGGCTTCTTGCACTGCTTGTATCCTTCTCAAATCAGGAATTGACCCTTGCAACCCACAATACTTTAAGCTTCCAAGTTGAAAAGATGAAGGTACAGAGAACAATTAAGCTTACTGTTGAAACTGGTAAAAAGAAACAAACCCATTTAAAACCTGTTGCAAAAATGCTTGCAAAAGTCTTAGAATTGTACTAATCTAGAAAACTTTCCATATATTAGCCTTTGAAATCTCATAATCAACGTACAATTGTTATCCAGCTAATTGTATAACATGAGTTACAAGTGAAGAGTACATTATCAACTTAGTAATTGTGAAAGAAATTAATCTCAGGTGGAAGTGTTACATATAAGATAATAATTTTGTTTCTTATACTTTATAAAAAAATATATTCTATATACATATAAATATTAGTACACTCAACAAACAAATACAATTACTCATAATATATGCAACTCGTAGGTATACTCAGCTTAACCTTAGACTAAACAACTATCCTAACACATATGATTATGTAGAAGACACCAACTAGTTCTCGCCTTAGCCACATCCTCGGCTTAGCACTTGCGACAATAAATTTCGCTTTAACAACAACCTCGGTCTGCGATGGTTTAGATCAGTCGAATATTATTTCTCAATAATATACCAAATCAATATTCATGATTTAATCCATTGAACCAACCCGAACCAATGTCCAAATAAATTAACAAGATTTAACTCAATAATTAAATCAAACTAAAATCTAATCTTATTATATAAAGCTTGATGTCAAAGTTACTCATTAGCGAGATCGTGACACGTGTCAATAGTATCAATAAGATGTCGACATGTGTCCAGATTACTGCTTAACATGACCGCGACATGTGTCAAATTAACGATCTTAGATTTTGACACATGTCTAAGTTAATCGCTAGAAAAAAAAAGTTAAAAAAATATTTACCAAACAAAAAAAAACTAATCCAAAAACAAAATGAAAATATTTACCTATCACCGTCAGAAAATAGAGCATATGTCTTATTCTATAAAGATGTATATTAAGTGGTATCCTATATCAAATCAAAAACTTAAGTACGCTAGAAAATCATAAACAACAAAAAAAACAAATACGAACCATGAAATATCAGAAAACCTTGGTAACAAAAGAAAACAGGATATCATGAGTGATGATCAGATTACTATGATCTAAAAGACACTTGCAGATCAACTTCATATAAGGCTAGATTTAACTACATCGAACTAAATCAATGTGTAAGACTATATACAATGGTTGAAAGATTAAACACCCACCTTTTCTTTTTAACACTTCACATAATCTTCTCTTCCACCTCATTATTCAACACTCATTTCAGTCTTAACCTTTACACCCACCTTTTAAAATTATAATTAGAAAATACATAAATTGTTGTTAATAATTTTATTTATGTTTTAATTTATTTTTGTAACTAATTTTTTAAAATACAAAAATGAAAACAATAATTATTAAAAGACACAAAGTTAAAAAATGCTTCAAATGCAATATGATAAAAGTACACGAGACAACTAATAAAACACACAACTTAATTAGAACAAAAAACTCAAATGGCAAACAATAAAACTCTTAAATCACACATAGAAAAATAAACATCTCTTTAATCACGAAACATTCTGAATTTCGCCCATACTTGTTATACTAAATCGTCCATTTGGGGCATTTCCGGTGAGTTGGAGTGAATCTTCTGTATTTGGTGTGGCTTCAGTACCACCGCGCATATCACCAACATTTGAAACATTACCTATTGGAGTAGAAGAACTAGAAGGTGTTTGAGATGGATATCGCATCATTGATCCAAAATATGGAGGATAGTTTGGAACAGTTGATGACATGAAATTTTTTGGTAAAACCCCATAATTTGGTACATTTTGTGGTTGATTTGCAGATTGGTTTTGAAACTGATAATTGTTGGGATTTGGATAGTTGAACGGATGATTAGAAAAATTTTGAGTGTTAAAAGGATTATTGTTGGGATCCATTTAACACATAAACAAAAAAAACTGTTTAAAAAAATATAAAGAGTTGATAGGAAGATATAGGGGAAAGTTATAGTGAGAAATGAAGTTTTTTTTCTTATGTCCAAATGAAACGAAAGTAGTCTCTATATGTGGACTTTGAAAAATTATGAATTTTGATATAAATTTCTTTTTTAAAATTTTTGATAACAACCAAATAATTGAGTATAAATAATTGAGAGGAGATAAAAAGACACAAAAATCTAGATAACCAAATTAAAACAAAATGTGTCGCACAAAAAAAAAATCTCTCACTACTCTCTCCCATCACAACGTGACAATTATCATTGAAGGCCCCGTTTCTTTTGCATTTAACGTGTTGAATGTATTCAACTGAAATTAATCTACATAGATTTTTCATTTTATTCAACACCCCCACTGGAGGCATTAAAGTGTTCAACAGATTGTAGATAGTCTAAGTACAATATTTATATACTGCTACACATATATCTTCGACTACTTCCACCTATCTAACTATTTTCATATCTATGAATAATTAACATCGTATTATTTTAAAATTTTCATTGATTTTTATTGTCTAACATTATTTACCAAAATACAGGGTTTCCAAATTACAACTTCGCAACTTAGAAGGTGGTAAAGACTTATATTATACTAGTATTAGACCCGTACCTTGTAACGGAAAAAGCTTAGACATAAGAATCATGTGCATCTCCTAAACCTCTCATCACTTTTCCATCTACACCATTGTGCTTTGCATGTATGTAGCAGTTAATTTTCCACCTTCAAGAGATCAACGTACATACACAAATAGTATAGCAAAGTAAAAAAAAAAACAAGAATCCCTACGCATATTACAAAATGAAAATACTGTACTGCAAATTAGAGTCAAATTTATGTTTATCATGATCGGATAATTCTAGTAGGCATTTAAATAACACAGAATTAATTACATTACCAAACTCAACAATTCTTGTTCCGGTAGATGAAAAAAACATCATGTTTAGTTGACGCACCTGCTAAAAAACCATAAATTCAGCTGATGTAATTGCTTTTTTTTTGTTGAGGAAGTTTGCGTGAGTTTGTTACCGTAAAAAAGTTTGAGCTCTTGTCAATTGCTTCAGATTCCTTAGGCATCTATGATATTATCTTATTGGATGAATTTAAAGGGTTGAGTAAAGATCTATTGTGAAAATCATTGAGGGCCTTTTTTTTGCAGAAAAAATAAACAAAGATGGTGTCGATGGTTGGTAAAAAAATAGAATGGTCTGGATGATTGTTAAGTTTTTTTTTATAATTTTACAGTGGTTTTATTTTGAAATTGCAGGAGTGGAAGGACAGTTACTCAAGAAAATTCAGGTTTTTTTCTAATGTTTTGCATATTTGTTGTATTATTTTTTAGTTATTTTTTAAAAATAGAAAAGAGAATATGATGTGGCTTAATCTTATTGGACATGTGACTTGTGCTTTATAGGATAAAGGATTTGTTTATTCCTTCTTTTTCATATTTTAATTTAATTATGTTATAGTATTTTTAGATTTCAGTTATATTATTTAGTTAAATTTGATTTTATTATTTAGAAATTCGTGATATTTTAAAATAAATTTTTCTATATTATTTTGAGTTTCTTTTTTATTTTTTCAGTTAAATATATGTAAGATTATTTATTTATTCCTTTTAAAATAAATATTTTAAATTTCTTATGTTGTATTATTTTTAGAATTTTTATTTAAGTTTATATTTTATATCTATAAATTATCTAAACTCCTATATCATCTTGGTTATAATTTTTTAGTTTTTAACAGTCTTTTGATCTCTCAAATTTCATTGGGTTGGTCATTAACTCATTACAATCAATGGCATATCAATTAAGGCCAAAGCTCGCGGGTTAGCCCAGCCTGGCCCTGAAAAAGACCGGGCTCGGGCTTAAATATATATGTCCGGAAAAAATTGGGCTTTTCGAGCTCAACCTGTTTGGGCTACAGGGTTTTCCGGGCTTAGCCCGACTGGGTTTGGACAAGTCCGAAAAGCCCTCTAACAAATATATTTGTATTTTTTTGTTAACAATTTTATTTGATTGCAATATTTCATTAATGATTTATTGTCAATAAAGTTTAAAACTCTAATCATAGTTTTCATATTTACTTAATAATCTTGCTTAATACCATAAAAAATTTTATCTATGATATTTTATATAAATTATATATTATTTTATTTGGTTAAAGTATAAAAAAAATTTTAGTTTTAAACTTTTTCTTTAAAATTAAGTTGGTTGTAGTGAATATAGATGAGTTATTAAAATTTTGATTGATTTGGTTTTACGGTGTATCTTTAAACACTGCTTTATAAGACTTATAATTTGAATTATTGATCAATAAGATAAGCCCGAAAAAGTCCGAAAAGCCCTGTAGCCCTATTAGGGCCGCGCTCGAGCTTTGAAATATAGGTTCAGAAATATTTCAGGTTGGGTCGGGCCAGGCTCAAACATATGCGGTCTTTACGGGTTTCGGGCCGGGTCGGACCGGGCCAGCCCGATTGACACCCTTAGCAATCATGTAGATATTTGTTCTCAGTTTTTCATCCAAAATATTTTTTGAGTAAAAAGTTTTAATGGTTAAGTAAATTGTCGCTACAAATTTTATTGGTGAAAAAAAACTATGTCAAAGTGAAATTATTATTTAATTTGTTCACAGATACATTTTATAGGTGGTGATAAAGAACGCATTTTAACAATAAAATATTTTAGTGTGTAAGAACACATTATTAGTGATAAAACATAGAGTAAAATTGTACATGGATGCTAATAAGATGACGATTTGACGGTGGATTGCATGTAAAATATTTTGTGAATAAGTTGTTGAACGTTTTGAAATTTGACAATAATAATATTTGTAATGGTTACTATTTGAAAAACATTTTGGTGGTCGATAATTTAGGTTAGATTATTGTAAGAATTGTAACAATAATTTTAATATATAAAAATATAAATTAGTGAATTAAAATAAAAACTTTTCTCTAACTAAAAATATCTATCTTTTTATTTCAGAAAATATATTAAACTTACAAAAATTTAATTTTATTAAATAATTTTAAAATCCGCACTTCCTGCGGGTCTTAATCTAATCTTATTATATAAAGATTGGTTCTCAAAGTTAGTAACTCACCAGATCGTGACATTTGTTAGTTTTAAGGAAATCAAAGTTAAAAACTTACCAGATCGTGACATGTGTCAGTTTTAACGATTAAATATCCAAGTTAGTAACTCATCAGATCGTGACAAGTGTCAATTTTAACGATTAAAATCACATCTCAAAGTTAATAACTCATCAGATCGTGACATATGTCAATTTTAACGATCAGAAATCACATTGTTCAAGCTTGATAAAACAATGCATAAGATAATTGTAATCATATTATATTAAAAAAAACTTTGTTAATCCTAAAAAAGATTGTAAATACACTCATCTATATAAGCAAAGAGATGATGACATATTTTTCACCAAACAAAATAATTTCGACTAGCTTTGTTTTTCTTGGTAAATTTTTTTTCTTTATTTTTTTATTAACCTTTTGTTTGACATATCATTGTTTTTGAACAAGTCTTGAAGGCAATTTGTTTATTGTCTAATCAAAGCAGCTATATAATAAGATTCCTAGATATTACCACGTGTTTTCGTCGTCGTTTCTTAGAATTTTGTTTTGTTTCTCAATTTCATAATGCATACTACGCAATCTTTGACTTTGAAGTGTTGACAAAGTTTCTTATGTATAATAACTAAGGTTTTTGGGATTAACAAATTTCTCACGGTTTTATTATTATTTCTGTTTATTTGCAGGACATGTAGCATTAAAAAAAAAATGATGAATACACAAATGCATTTTGTTAAAAAATATTGCTTTCAACTTTGTCCTATTTGTCAAACATTTTTAATGGTCTATTGGTCAAACATTTTTCATGGGAAGACAAATTTTCCTTATTTTTTAAAACCAAAATATACTCATACTTTCTACTTTTTCAATTTGGAATAGGTAAGATTATCTTCCCAAGGAAGGAAAGTGTGGGAGGTTGGACGCAAAGTTATCTCTCCATGGGAAGAAGGCGGAGAGAATGTTCTTTCTATGGTGAAGGAGGTTGGACGCAAGGTTCTCGGCATAAGGGAAGAAGGCAGAACCAAGATTCTCTCTATTAGTCATACACTATTGTGATGTAATTTATTTTTTATTCAAAATATTGAGCCAACAATTTTAGTGATTAAAGAAACTATGCAAAAGTGAAAGTAAAGAAACATATAATAGTTGACTTAATTTGTTCATATAGACATTTCTAGCTGATGGTAAACAATATATTTGTAACATACAATATACATAGGTGTAAAAAATACATTTTTAATGGTAACATACATAAAAGATTTGCATATGGATATAAATCAGTGTATTATAGCAAAAAAATATTTTTATAAATAATGTACAATAACTTTTAATCTATTTTTTTTTTAAATTATTTTATTTACAAAACTATAAATTCGTACATCGGGCGGGTCCTTATCTAGTAATTTAATAAGAGCTTGTTAAGATTTTAAGACATTATTAGACATTCAGTACATTTACTATTCCCAATTAAAGAATTAGTACGTTTAACTTTATATATTTTAGATACGGTGAAAGATAAGATAAAAGGAGGTGAGTGACTGAAAGAAAGAAAGGTGGATGAATAAGAGATAGAGTGGAAAGGTGGGGTCAGCATCAACTTTTTATTTTCTCTCTTTTCTTCTTCCATCTACATATCTTTTACTTTTTTTTTTCATTTGTCTATTACACTAGATTTTCACCCGCGGTGTACGTGCGGTTTTCATTTGTCAGTTACATTAATTTATAATCTTTTAGTAAATTATAAATTAATGTATTTTAAATAATAATGTTTAATTTATTTAGTTTTCAAATTCTCAATTAATTAATTTTATCTAATTAATTTATAATTTTGTTTAGAATGTTTTTTCTTCTTCCTACGTTTTATACAGTTTATAACCTAATTACATTCAATTTGTTATTAGATAGAATATAAAATGTTAAAACACTTAGTTTTGTTTTCTATAATTAAACAGAGGTATATGCCTATATGGTATGTTAGTGTATATTTTTATGTGTATACAATTTTTTTTTTTTGGAATATTAAGAATGTGTTGTAGTATGTGTAATATTTTGTAGTTCATATACTAAATAATTTATAAGTTAATTTTCCAAACTATGACTACAAATCTGTAGTATATGAAATTAACTGATAGTTTTAGTGTTGGTTCTATAGTCCAAACCCGCCATGCTAGGCGGATCACGCAACATGTTCAAATATTTTTAATCCGTAAAAACTCATCATACGAAACTCGCGAAAGTAAAATATAGTATGTGAGACTAAAAGTCACTTTTTATCAAATCAGTTTTTCAAATTTTTAAATAACAATACTTTTTCACTTACCTCTTTATAAAATAAGGAAATAAAATCTGTATACATTTACAATTATGTTCATTACCTTTTAAAACACTTAGTTTCTATAAAAAAAAAAGAATTTGTTAGAAATGCCCTTTTTGGCATACCCCTTTTAAAAAATGTACCTTTTTGAACATTTTTGTTTTTGCCCTCTTTTACACAATTATCTTATGTTAAATTAATTTTTAGAGTTTGTTTTTTTAGGTTTGGGTTCCCAATTTACATTTAGGGTATATTTTTTAAGGGATAGGGTTTAGTATTTGGGATCAACACCCCCAAACTTACTTTAAAACTTAGTCTTCATTCCAACATCAACAACGGTGGAATAGAGGGAACCATAGCAAATAAGAAAGAAACCTCATTCCACTAGAGAATTCAAATAAGAAGCCTCTCCTAAGGCTTAAAAACAAAAGAGAAAAGGGTATTTGAGAAGAGATAAAGATAAAGGGTAGAGCTAGGACAATTTGGGATTAGAATGATAGGATAAATAATTTGGGTACCTTTGGGTAGACAAAGTTTTGTTCTTGTATGTGTCTAAGTGTTCTTACCTTTAGCCTTCTTCTAAAGCTCAATCCATTTTTATGAGAGAACCCTGATATTGATAAGCCAAACTCTAAAGAGAGACCATCATTGTCTCTAAGCCTTTATTACCAAGCCAAATGAGTTTAAAGCATTGCATAAGTTGATTCATGTTCTTGTTTAATGAATGTTAAAGGAAATGGTTGATTTGAATGCATGTGGATATCTAAGGCTTAAATCAGTAAAGGTTGTGATAGGCTTGTCTAAAAATCTTTAAGTATAGCTCATTCAACTTGCATCATAGTACTAGTAACTTGGACATTGATTCTAGCTAGTTTATTGTCAAGCTTTAGGAGCTAAGATCCCACTTTTAAACCTCACTTCTCTAATTATGTCTTGTTTATTTGCTTGAGGGCAAGCAAAGACTAAGTTTGGGGGTGTTAATGTTCATATATTTCACCTTATTTTACCTTATTATATTCACATCTTTTGCATGATTTACTATCTAGTTTGGCCATCATTGAGTAGCTTTAGGACTGTTTATGCATTAGAGTAGATTTGCATTGCATTTGCATAGTTTCTTGCATAAATAGGTGATCTTGGATCCTAAGGAGCATGGAAGGATGTTCAGAAGGATTTGAGCTATCAAGTGAAGAAGATCAAGGAGTTAGAGCAGAAGGAACCAAGTCCGGAAGTCCACTCGACCACAACACTCGACCAGACACTCGACCGTGTGCGGAAAGGGACTCGATCGGCTGGAAGAAACAGAAGAAGAGGTAACTGGACCAAGCACTCGACCGAGCACCTGGTCGAGTTGACCGAGCCGCCATCCCTATTTTGTCTTCTAGCTATTTTAGGGCTTCCTCCCCCTCTCTCCTATATAAAGCCTTATACCTCATGGCCGCAAAGAGAACAACTTTTTAGAGAAATAATATCTAGACCTAGTATTTACCCTTTTGAGAATTATCTACTTTTTGTTTTTCTTTTCCTTAGATCATTAGCCACTTTTGTATTGTCTCAAGAAATCTTTGATACTTGTTGGTTCCATAACTTTCTAAGTATTGAGAATTTGAGTTTGATTTCTTCTTCAATATTATAGATCTTGATCTCATCTTTCTAATCATGCAAGTTTCATTGATTTATGGGTTTATGATTTTGTTCATCATGTTTAGTGATTGTGAGTAGTGTGTAAAGATCTTAAGGATGGATTAGGCTGGATAAGGGTTATGGTTGTTTAGATTGGTCAAGCTTGATTGTTTTATATGTCTCTTCTAGATTAGATATGCTCTATGATGTTCTTATATTGAGAGGGTAAGGATAGATCTTAAGCTTCTTAGCATCACACCAATGTCTAAGTTGTTAGATAAGGCTAATGCTAGAGATTATCATGAAGCATGCTAAGAGATTAGATGTTTAAAGTGATTTTTGACATTGATGATTTGGTTGTTTAATGCCTGCTTTTATATGTAATAGCTAGTGAGAACTAGGTCTGAGAGTATCTAAGCTTGATTGTTATTGTTATGAGAATGGATTAACAAGTATTAGAAGATCATTGTCTAGAGATAGCTCATTGTTGATTGAGGTTTGTTGACCATTTTAGATAAACTTAGCTTGAGTCCATCCCATGAATCCATCCTTAGGACCTTTCTTTGTCTATTGATTTCCCTGTTTAAATCATGTTAATCGCTTGCTGTTTGATTTGCTTTCGTTTTGCTCTGTTTTAATTATTGACTCTGTTTCTGTTCTTCGTATTTGTCCACTCGACCCAGTACTCGATCGAGCATCCGATCGAATGCTTGCTCGAGCTCGTTCCAGAGTTTCCTGTTTATGTTCTGCAACTTTCTGTTTCATTACATGTTTCATTACCTGTTTCATTCCTGTTGCATTCATTTCATTTCTGTTTGATCTTGTTTCATTACTTGTCTTGCATTAGTTTAGTTCATGTTCTTGTTTAGTATCATTACTGCTTTGTTTTCACTGTTTACATTGCATTTAGTATCTTGTCTTAGTAGCTTTACATTCTGCATTTCATATTTGTCATTAGGTTGTTAGAAACAAATCAACTTGATATTTGGCTTAACTTGAATGCATTGATCATGTCTTGACTGCTTACATATCACACTCTTTATGGATTGACATCTTTTATGCTACAACTACATAAGGGTATTGAAACACCTTGCATACATCATAATCATCCATACTTATGTATGTTTGTTTGATTGCATATACCTGTTCATTCATAAGTAAACCTTGAAAAAGACATGTTTCAATCAGTGAGTCGCGTGTATATATATCTAGAGAGATCATATAAACTTGGAAGTTATGGAAGCAGATAAACTTGGAAGAGATACCATTTATGGCAACTCTACAAAATATCTTTGTGATAGAATTGATGAGAATAAGAACACAAAGGTGTTTAGGAGGAATTAATATTAGACTCTCATAATTTCAATGAGACAATCTGCATTCTCTTATATAGAGATTTAATTTCCTATTCTAAGATATATATAAATGTAAATAATACATTAGATAAATATAAACATTCCTAAACTAGAAATATTTTAGATCTTCATGTATTCCATATTCTTGGACAATCATAATTGTCGATCTTTCGGTTTGATCTCCGGTTCTCACCCAATACCCCCCCCCCCCGGCAAGCTCATATGTGGTAACACGTGTGAGATTGGACAAATCTTCAAAATAACGGCTTTATACCCGGCCGTTGGATCATCATCGACGTTTAAACCCAGTCGTAGGGTTCAATGCGGCTACAATACCCAGCCGTTAGGTCATCGACGTTTATACCCAGTCGTAGGGTCATCAACATCGTTTATACTCGGCCGTAGAGTCATCTTCGTGGCGTTTATACTTGGCCATAGAGTCATCTTTGTGGCATTTATACTCAGCCATAGAGTCAATTCCTTGGGTTATGTTTGATTAAGAAATAAACCATAATTAGGATAAACTTGGTGAAACATCATGGGACAGTTGCATTTTGTATACCTTTATTTGGCCTTGAATGCAATGGTAGACCCCATACTCGATATTTGAGAAACATAACCACTAAGGGTACTGAAATTACAGTTGACTCCCTTACGACCAAACAAAAAACACAAGCCCAAATGACAGATGTAACCCGGAGGAAGTCTGGAATAGATTTATTTAAGGTCGATTACAAATTAACGTCAACTAGAAGACATAACAATTGGTATACTCCTTAATTATAGTTTAAATTTTAATTAAAAATTATATAAAAACAATTTGATAAACCTATTGACCAAATAATAACCACATAGACTTCCTGCATTGGAATAAAATAAATTTCCTATAAACGAGTCAAATTAAGGGAAGAAAGGCTGATTAGGTTAAAATTATATGATTTAGAGTTTTGCTTATGTGGACTTCTCTGTGGACTATTTGTGGTTGACTTTGTTATGCCATCAACTATTAATATTATATTAATACCTATAATTTAACCAAACCGATAGCTGAACCTAACCGAATGTGTACTGATTCCTTGATTTTCACCTAACCGGATAATTTAACCATATATATACTTCTCTCTGTAAGTCAACCCTAATTTTTATGTGATCTCTCTCTCTCAAAAATTTCAATATTGTTGCTCTAGAAAATTCAGCCACATATACCCACAAAATATTTCGTGGCTTACAAAGATAAATATGAAAACCCTAGATTCTCTTTTATTTTATTTGCCTTTCTCTCAAATATATCTTGGCTCTCCAAAAAATAAAAAATAAAATAAAGTATATCTAAAAACAGATGTGTCTCAACTCCAATCTATCATCTTTTTCTCTTTATTTTTTCATTGAAGAAGTTCTGCAAATCTGACTCTACGAATCTCCCTCCAGCTTTGTCCTTCATTCATATTCAAATCTAATCCCAAAGGTTTTGTTTTCATATCTACCTACCTAATCTAGGTTTTTAGTTTTATGTTGGTTAAATTTGGGTTCTATATGAGTTTTCTTATTTGGATATGAGAATTGTTATTGGGTAGTCTGTTGGAAAAGTTTAGTTCTTTCTTTTTTGAGTTTGATTTTAACTTTTATTTGGATTTTTATGATTTAATTGCTTAAAGTCAGTTTTTTTATCAAAGCTTGTTCTTGTCTTTAATTTTACAGGCGGAAGAGAAGATTAAACAGTAGGTGGTGGAGGCCGAGGTGGAAGCGATGGAGTGGCAATGGAGAAGAATGAAGAAGAGACGAAGAAGAAGCTGATTTTGTGTGCATAGTCGTTAGGATAGGTGATAGGTGATAAATACGGTTTAGTTTCCCAGGAAGAAGTCTTCTTGATAAGTCTTCCTGATAAGACTTCAGCATAATCATTAAAAATATTAAATTGATTTGATTGATTTGCAGTTTAAAGTACGGTTTAGTTTCCGAGGAAGAAGTCTTCCTGATAAGTCTTCAGCATAGTCATTAAAAATATTAAATTGATTTGATTGATTTGCAGTTTAAAGTACGGTTTAGTTTCCGAGGAAGAAGTCTTCTTGATAAGTCTTCAGCATAATCATTACAAATATTAAACCAACCAATAATCGGTTCAGTTTCCCGTGCAGAAGTCTGCCAGAGAAGTCGTCGGCATAATAATTACAAGGTTTAAATTGATTTAATTGATTTGACGTTAGTTGGTAAAGAAGTCTGCAAGAGAAGTCGGTTTCTTTATATTTTTCTGGCACTGTTTCAAATAAACCGGAATTGGTTTTCTAAAACCGGGATTATTATAATTATTATAATTTTACTCAACTTAAAAACCACGATAACAACTATAATTATCTCTAATTCCGTCTTGCTCATATTCTTGTCATCAATCTATTCCTCTTACCTCTTCCACTTATCTCATCCGCTTATCAATAATGATTGATTTTCCCATTTCTTTTAGTGTTAAACTTAAATCTCCATCTTTCGGATTGTCTCAATTGCAGAGGTGACAATTTCCCTTTGATAATAACCAGAGAGTACATAGAAGAAACATGTTTTGGGGGTCAGAGCAGAGACAACTTAATTACAGTTTTTAGTTTTTATTCTTCAGTCTCTTAGTTTCCTTGTACTTAATTACAATTTTTAGTTTTTAGTTCCTTGTACTTAATGCTATGTAAAAGTAGTGCTTAGCCACTTGCTAAACGTATTTAATGAAAGTATATTGACTATTATTGTTCAGGTCGGTCAACAGTGCCTTACCCTATCTTCACCTTCTTCCCACAAAATGTGTTAAAAAGTTTCTTTCTTTTTCACTTTTCCAAATACAAACAAATCCAAACAAACCAACCAATAATCGCTTCTTGTAGAGTTGAAAAATAGATAAGAACGCATAAAGAAAAGAAAAAAAATGACAATTAAAGACTTTTTCAATTATACAAACTTCACACAGAAGTCCAACACGTTGACTTCCAAAATAAGTCTAAGTTAATGACCTAATTGCCTAAGAAAATCAAAAACTTGATTTCTCCATATGTATAATATATAATCATGTTAAAAAAATATAGAAGCAAGTACATAACATATATCAAAGAATACAACAAGAAAATCTTAAAAATTATTCACCAATTTGCAATGAATTGATTTTCAAATTATGACGACTTCATGTTGATGTCAACATTCTAGACATAAATTAGCCTCTATGAAGATACTTCCTTTGAAGTCTATTTTGTGTGGTCTATTTTTGCAATTACAATTTAATAAAGTAGACACCGTATGAAGTCTACTAGGATAGTTGACTTCTTTTGTTGTCTTCCTCTGTTAATTTTTTTATCAGTTTTGCAATTAAAAGCATATAAAAGAGTAGACTTCTTGGAAAGTTTCAACAAGTTAACTTCGATTACAGTCTACTCTGGTTATTTTGCAATTGACCAAATCATTGACTTTGTAGTAGACTTCTATCTAACAAGTAGACTTCATTTATCTGTCAACAAGAAAAAGTTAACTTCGTTGTGGTTAGTTTTGCAATTGACCAAGTTTGACTTTCGCCAATTTGACTACGTTCGAAGTCTCCACCAATGTTGACTTCGTTTGCAGTCTGCCGTGGTCATTTTTGGGGTTGACCAACATTATAATTTTTTAACTAGTAGACTTCTTTTGTAGTCAACTAATTAATTTTATATCAATAATATTACGGTCAATGCTTTTATATTTTGGTCAACTTTAAAAATAACCACTATAGAAGTCTACTATTTTCTTATCCTGCAAAGACTTCATCTGACAGTCTTAACTAAAAAGTCAAGAATTTGGTCAATTGCAAAAATACACCTTAGTAGACTGCAAACGAAGTATCCGTTAGAAATATTATAATGCAGTCTAAACCATATTTTTTTATTTTCAAATGAAATTAAGGAGACTGAAAATTTAGTCTACTGGCTCGAAATTCGATAAATTTTAAATTGCAAAACTGATCACATAATAGACTTTACATGATATTATGACGGTTGGACTAACAAATGAAGTCTAATTTCGACAAAAACACAAGAAAAATCACAAAATCTACCGGAAAATAACCTTACGGTGGTTGTTCGCAATGTCAAACACCGAGGACGTCGTCTTAAGTCACCACGGAAGAAACCCAGCGCCAATTTAATCACGATCCAAGAATCATGACATATAACAAGATAAATGCACTTGCAAATTTTTTTGGATTAAAATGGAGAGGAGATGGGAGAAAATGAAGTTCTTATAGCATTGGGTGTTATTTAGCGTACAAATTCAGGTTGTTGAAGTTTTAAGAGCTTCAAATTTGGTTGTTCATGGTTGTTGGAAAATTGATGGTGGTGGCACAACCGTAAATAAAAGAAGAAGATGATGATATGAATGTAATAAACATTTTTGCAAGAAATTCAAATAAATCAGAAATAATGGCAATTTTGTGAATACAATGAATAGACACGGATTTAATAGGTAGAAAGTGGCAAATGTTGGAGAGAGAAAAAGAGGGGTCTAACATTGCAATTGACTCAAGTTATGGGTCTAATTTTGCAAGTCTCCCAAACATCATCACCAGTAGTGTTTTTTTTTTCAATAAAAATCAGAAGAAGCTTGCATAAGAAACAAGCGACAAGAGGTCAAAGAAATTCGAATTTTTTTTTTTAAGAAGAAACAATGGAAATAGATAGATAGAACATCATAGAAGCGAAAGCAAACAAAACTCTAATCTATAGGGATAAAAATCCACAAGATCGACCATTCTGATACCATGATAGAATTGATGAGAATAAGAACACAAAGGTGTTTAGAAAGAATTAATATTAGACACTCATAATTTCAATGATACAATCCCCATTGTCTTATATAGTGATTTAGTTTCCTATTCTAAGATATATATAAATGTAAATAATACATTAGATAAATATAAACATTCATAAACTATATATATTCTAGATCTTATGTATTCCATATTCTTGGACAATCATAACCGTCGATCTCTCGGTTTAATTTCCGGTTCTAAATCTCCCAATACGTTGGCTATTATTGGGAGATAATTTGTACAACCAAGAGTAACTATATTAATTATGTCATTATTAAGTTGATTCCGCAACAAGAAAAAAAAAACAATTCGTCCAATAATATTACAAGTCACAGTCGGATTTAAACGCTGACAAACAAGCATATATCACATAGTCGATCCTAAGAAAAAGCAAACCATAATAAAGAAGACGCTATAAGATGATTATTCATCACCGCGCACTCATCCGTGACATAGTGGCATAGTTCACGCTGGATTGTCCGCCTAAAGAAGATGAAGGGGGCTCACCGCGGAGGATCCTACCATAGAAGTAGTCGGGAACTTTTGGTTTGGGGATTTCGGTTTGTGGGCTTTGGAGCATCAATACGACGGACTTTGTGCTCGGTCTGTCGTCTACAAGTGGTTGAACACACAGGAGACCAACCTGTATCGATCTCAGAACCTCTTCTTCCACTAGGGATGAATCCAGGTAATTAATTATAGTCCACGAGACCAAGAGAGTTCCCTTCGTTCCAATATCTCCATGCCTGTTACAAAAATTTTTTAAGCATTTTATCATAAGTTTGTAACTCGTTTCTGAATATCATTAAATATATATATATATATATATATATATATATTAATGTTTGTTACCTTATCCATAAGACTGTCTCCCTTGTGGGTATTGCAATAATCCAGGTTTCTTTCCCCTGTTACAATCTCGAGTAAGGTGACCCCAAAGCTGAAGATATCTGATTTTTCAGAGAAATTCATACGCAATGCATATTCTTCTGACATTTATCCCTTGTGTAAATAGGGAAAGAAAATTACTTTAGTCTAGTTATTTTTCACAAGTTAATAAATTCGATGTTCTTTTAGTTGCTTACATACCGAGTTCCCACAGCTTTTTCCGTTCGAGGTTCTCTACCGTCACTATTTAGTATTTTGGCCATTCCAAAATCAGAGATTTTTGGGATCATGTTTTGACCAAGTAAAATGGTACTTGGTTTCAAATCGCTGTGTATTACAGGAGGGTTTGTGTAATTGTAAAGATACAACAACCCCTCCGCAATACCCTTGATAATTTTATGCCTCTTATCCCAATTCAATAATTGGCTACGAGTTTCGTCTGTAACAAAAAAAAAAAAAAAAAAATTATATATATATATATTATTAGATGGAAATAATTTTATAAAGTTGATAGAAGGAGAAAAAAGAGTGGATAAATTAAACACTAACCGAAAATATAGTGATTTAAGCTTGCGTTTTCCAAATACTCATAGATCAAAATGATCTCTTCTCCTTCGCAGCAGCAACCTAACAACCGTACAAGGTTCAGGTGCAGGACATTTAAAATGGTTTCGATTTCATTCTTGAATTCTGTCATCCCTTGGGATGAGGTGTTCGCCAGTCGTTTTACGGCGACTTCACTACCATCGGGTAGTATTCCCTGCGAACACATATATTCATTGCAATTAAAACTTTAATTTTTCATAACATAGCTTAATGCTTAAAGTAACTATATATAACGATTATTATATACATATATATATATATATCATTACAGACCTTGTATACTGTACCGAAACCTCCTTGTCCGAGTTTGTTTCTATCAGAGAAACCATTGGTTGCTTGGGCAACAACTCGAAATTCAAGAAATTGGAATCTATCTACGGCCGGCCCGACTATTTCGGTCATGAGGATCTCTCTTTGGGTTGGTTCTGAAACATTAAAAATATAATTATGAAGAAACGAGTAACAAAACAAGAAAAAAACAAATTAGTTTTTGTTTTGTTTTTACCATGTGTTCTTCTTCCTTTACGTTTCTTCCAATAACAGAAGCCGACGAAGCCTATAACAAGAAGTCCGATGATGATTGCTCCCACGATGAGTCGATAACCCAAGGTTCCATGCCTTTGCTTTTTCCATCATTTTTTGGCTGATCCTCTACGTACACACCAACAAGAAAGTGAAAACTAACTTTTGATATCATATTCTTAATCAGCTCATTAAAGAGTGTTCGTTTGGTATCTTAATTATTCCTTTAAGTGGGTTGATATGAGAGTTATAATTTCTCCACATCTTCGCGTAAATTCATTCTCTTTAGTGGAGCTACCCAGCCCCAGCCTACCCTAATCATATATTTTTGATAACTATACGTAGATTGATTTTTCTCATATATCATACCGTGATACCCACATCGATCTCTCTCATATGTATATATATATATATATATACTAACAAGGTTTTTGTGGCAAAACATTTTACTTTCTCTATTATAATTCATTATTACTCTCTCTACCTTTTCTATATTAATAATAATATGATTAATAAAATGTCATACCGAATAAAATAAAATAAAATAATAGGAGTTCCTTTTTTTTCTTTTTCATTATCAAATTATTTCCATAATAATAATTTGTCATATACATAAAAAAATGTAGTTATTATAAATATACATCATCTATCATATGTGTTGTTGTTAGGAAAGCCAATGGTTTCGTTAAAGCAAAACTATTTTTTTGTTTTTTATCCAATCAGATTTTGACACACACAATCCGGATCCTAAAAACTCTAAAATAAGGATTGATTTTCTACAATCTTACCTTCTTTTGTTGATTTTAATTATTTTAATTGCTCGAATGTATCAAGGGATTTTTTTTAAGATCATTCTTAGACATGCCCTTATATATGTATAGGTTGTTTTTACTATTTTCGTTTACGTGGTAGAGGGGATTTGATTAACCTAAATTAATTAACCAAAAAAATTAAGCTTAGACTAACCGTGATCATTAGCCGCCAGGCCCGCCACTCTGACATATAGGTCTTGACCGCCGGTGGTGTAGTTTCGCATATCGTGGAGCTCTCCTTTCCAATTCAAACAACTGCGCTCTCCTTTCCGGTTTTCCACAAGCGCATAAGCGGTACAGTTACAACCCACAAGGCATGACTCCTTGCATTTCTCCAGATTTAGACGCGAATCTGAGGTAACCATAGGCGCGGTTCCCGGCAACTTCATTTTTGCTAGCTTCACAAATTCACCACCTCCGCAGTGTATAGCAGTACTCCTC
This sequence comes from Camelina sativa, assembly GCF_030686135.1. NCBI lineage: Eukaryota > Viridiplantae > Streptophyta > Magnoliopsida > Brassicales > Brassicaceae > Camelina > Camelina sativa. Next base: position 25,867,510 of record NC_141892.1, on the reverse strand, counting down.
ACACAATCGTGAGACCACGTAAGACGTTCCAACTTCGGATAGAACCCTCTAATGCAGTGACACTGCTGCTGCGACGTATCGTTTTTGGAACAGTAACTGTAAGACCCACATGGTTTTTCTAAGCCTTTCAAATAGCAAGAGTCTTCCCCTATGGACCATGACATTTTCCATTCCTTGGCTTCGGAATTCCATGAGTATAACTCATAAAGTACGCCCTGCCGTATTGTCCGTATTGTCAACCTCGAGTAGCTGCTGCTGCTTTCGAGGGTCTTCATTACTAACCAACCTTCCTTTAGCTCGAACACTGGGGGCATGTCCCCAAATTGGTACCCGTTCCATGTATCCATTTGGTTTCCCCCAACAAAAATTGCAATTATGTTTAAATCTTTCCGAATTTGGAAGGATGAATACATATCCGTGGGTGAGGGGTCTCCTGGACTAGACCAGGAATGGAGGGTTTGTCGCGGATCATCTTCACTATCAAAGAAATCAAAGATTTTGAATTTCATCTCCGGTAGTAAAGTATCCGTTGGAGAATCGAAGCTCTGCCATAAATAACCTTCCGGGTCGCTGGAGTCCTTCACCACGAAGTTGCCATTATCGAAAAGTTCAGCCACCATCCTAGACCTCACACCTCCTCCGGTCAGATTGGTCTTCCACACAGCTGGGATGTTATCTTGTTCGAACAGGAAGAGGGTGTTGTTGAAGAATTTGAGGGTTCCGACAGGTTTGGTGAGAGGTTTAACTCTGTTGGCTACCCATAAACTAGTTCTCTTTGGGTCTTCCTTGTACCATATCCCAAGATACCAACGAGAAATGGACTCATTGGGTTTGAAGAGACCTAACTCGAAGACATTTCCAGGAGACACAAGGGTTTGGTTGCTTGAGACTGTAAGACTTTCTCGAGAGTAAAGTACTGACTTAGAAGAAGAGAGCTCATATAAAAAGCAGAAGAGGAAGAAGAATACGGAGGTGACACAAAGTGGAGCTCTCATCTTAACCCAAATTTGAGCGCTAAGTGTTTTCTAGGAAAGACTTGTTTGATTAGATCGCCAAGAAAAACAATCTCGATGATGAAAACAGAGAGAAACGAAGATGACTATATGGTACAAAAAAAAAACAATGTTAGACACTTATCTTAAAATCCCCATAAAGCAATAAGTTCTAACAACTTAAAAAGTCTCGTCCTCAACCATATCTAGAGTATGGAGTAAAATTGATGTTAAGCTGTTACCACACAAAGGGGGAAAAAAAACTACTCATAATAAAGAGCCATTGAGAGTTGAGACGACGAAGTGTGATCTAGTGGTTGTGAAAATGCAACTAGCTAGTTAACATTATTTGTTGTGATGCAGTCCCCCATTAACAAAACATGATTGGTTCCGTTCCACATTGACATGTAAATTAGCTGTCTAATAATTAGTTAAGAGACAGAAGAGTAAATTTTGAAAGATTTTTCCTACACTCTGGTTATTTTTCCATCTCAGTTAGAAGTTTTTTAACTATCAATCGATTATTGCATCATTTTCTTATACGTAAGCAAAAGAACAACAGTTGTTAATTAGCTAGACACTTTAGACCCCTTAAACCCCATAAGCAAATAAGTCTCTCATCCTTTCCTCAAGTACTACATCGATCCAACAATTCCCATTTTTCTCCCAAGCTTGCTCTCTATTCAATTTAAGGCATCATCTTTTTTTCTTCTCTATGAATTTATTCGACGCTAGGCCGTCAGCTATGACATATCTTTCTTTATCGTTGTTGTTGAGTTGTGAAGCATAGTCAGGTTGTATTATCATCTAATCTAATTGTTAAAGGCAAACAGATATAAGCTTACAAAAACGATGCAATGGATTGGACACAAAACTCTGCGGTTATTCTCTAGTGTATTACAATATAACACTCAAATTTCTTTTATTAAGTCAACCATTTAAGATCATATTTAATTAGTGTGTAACATTTTTGTAATAATTTTTTTTATAAAATTATATAATAGTTGAATTTTCTCATTTTTTGTTGTCAAATTAATATTCTTATGAACCAACGGCGATGCAATGGATATGACAACATGCTCGGTTATTCTATATTATATTGCAGTTTAACACTTAAATTTCTTTTATTAATCTGACAATCTAAAATCAAGCATATGAGTTAAAGTATCAATCAATAATTGCGTGCATGTTATAGTTATGTTGGTTTTCATGAACTGCACAAATATTAAGAGAAAAGAGGCAATAAGTTTAGTCTTGGATTTTGCTAAGAATAAGTTGTTTGCTATTCTACGAAAAGATTTTGAATAATTAGTCAGTGGAACAAAGTAAGGAAACGGACGAAGAAGAGGAAGAAGAAGGTTATAACAAAAAAGCGGACGGTAGAAGTAAACGATGACAACTACCATACAAAATTGATAATGAAGATAACGAGAAATAATATGAAGAGTAAGTGAAAAAAAAAACACAAAGATATAAGTGGTGACGTTCAATTGAATATGAGAAAATAATAATTGATTCATGATTCTTTTGATTAGATTTGATTCTTAAGCAAAACTGATTTTTATAATTTTTATGCTTGTGTATTTGAAATGAATTTTTGCCTTAATCGTAATTAACCTTATAAATGATAATTTTATAATTATTAAGAGAGAAAATACTTGTTGAACCAAACTGATTTTTATAATTATTTACCAACGTTATTAAACAAGTGATTTTTAATTAAGAATTATTTAAAAGTCTAATATTAAAATTATATTTTCACCCTTACTAAAAAATTTAGACAATTGTAATAAGATCAATAGCATGACAATGTATATTTTTACAAGTTTTATATTTGTGCTTTTCAATCAATATAGTAAACTTTATAATTGAAGCAAATATATATGACTTAACATCAATTATATTAACTGATGTTATAATTAACTAGTATAATATGCGATGAATTGATGATGATGATGGAGATATTTATAATCCCTGCTTCTCCCTCCCAAAGAGATTTTGTAACTAAAACTCTAATTTCCTAGCGTCCATTCTTGTAGCTGATCGTTTTTAATGGAGATATGTTCGTTTTCACTAAATTGAAAATCCGATTTTGTTTTTACAAAAAAGTTTTCAATCATTTTAAATACTTGTTGAACCAATCAGATTATATAAAAGTTTTTGGTTTTTAAGTAATTGTAGATGAAATAAACAAAAGAAGTAACATCACAACTTGAGAGCAGCAATTGATTCGGGTTTAAACTCGACCCGGAGACCCAAAACCCGTCTAACCTCAGCTGGTGTGAGTCTCCAAGTCATGGGTCCTGAGTTCTCTCCCCAAAAGTCCAAAATCTCTGATACCTTTTCCAAGTTCAGTATCGTCGCCATCTGAGTTAATCGAGCAAACTTATCTCTCACTGTTCTCTGAGTCATGCCCGAGAAATGACTAACCAAAGCCCTTGTGTCTCTGTCAAGCTGAAGCCCGCCAAGTTGGCTAAACCGTTTTTGCATCATTATGACTTCGAGTCTCTTGACTATGAAATCGATTATGAGATGCAGAAACGAGTCGTAGTTGTTGGATGTCATCAGTGGTTGGAGCCAAGCGGCGTTTGTTTCGACCGAGTGGAGAAGTCTTTGCACCCACGGGTCATTCACCTCGTTCTCTGCGTACTCAGTTTCTGTTAACTCGTAGCTTATGGTAGCTACGGTGTCTAGAACCGGACGGATTCTTGGTGTTACGGTTGCTACGAGCTGTTCCATGCCTGAGTTGAGTAATTGCTTGAACGAGTTGCTTAACTCGCCAAACTCAGATAGACATGATTTAATCCTCTCTCGATCTGTTGGTGCAGGAAACACCTGTGATTAGGACACGAGAGAAAGAAAGTGAGACACATATGCCTAACATCAAGAGTGCAAGTTAAACAAAATTCACGGAACTGGTTTAGCAGGTCAAATGCTTATTAACATGTTTTCATGGGATTAACAGAGCCTAAATTACCTCTAAGCAAGCAACTTATCTTTTCCAAAATCATTATCTACGTTACATAGAGTGAAGAGATATCCATATATATATAGTCAGGCAAAGTAAGCAAGATCATTCTAGTCTATGAGATCCTTTAATTTCCTAATTGACTAAATCACCAAGTATGAGTACTAACCTCAGTACATTGCTCCTCAATTTCATGTTTTAGTTTGAGAATGTATTCGAAGCTCACGTCCATATTGTTCAAAGCAGTTGCAATCTCAGTTCCGGTGTTTTCCACACCGATACCACCCAAGAACAACCTAGCACCAAGGTTAGGCTCTCTAATTTTCTGTTGTAAAGCTTCATGGTAATCATTTCCTAACAGGCTACCGGCATTGCTCAACACAGCAACCACAGAACTGATGTTTGACGTTGAAATAGATCTCCTCAGGCAACTCTGCAAAACATAGAACACATCGTCCACCATTGAAGTGGTAAGGCTGTCGGGTACATGCTCATCGATCCTTATAGCTTTCCTCACGTTCTCAACCATAAAGAACCCTTCTAGTACCACATAGTATTCTGTCACATCCCGGATCACTTTGCTAAAATTTCCATTTCTAAATGCCTTTGTAGCCCTTGGCAACAACTCAGGATCTACTGACGTCAAAGACTTGATTTTTGACACCATGAACTCGGTATAATCCTCACCCAACTGCATCAGGGACAGTATCTCGTCCACATAGAGCTCAACTTCCCTCGGGTCTGGTCCTTCAGACGCACCACCAGCGAGAAGATTCAGATTGGGAGAATTGTTAATATCAGACGCTAATCCAGCTAAATTTCTAAAGTCCATGTACTTCTTCAAGATGGACGAACCTCTTGAATCACATTCCTCTTGCAATTCACAGATGGCATAAACAACACCATCTTCTCCACAAAGACCCCTCAAGATCTCATCGTTTTCTGCTATAGCCATGACAATGTCCTTAAACAAATTGGTTAAGCAACCAACGAAATTAACCTGTCCAACGAGTCCTCCTTCTTGCTCCATGAGCTCCACCACATTTTCGTATTCCATCCTCCCTCTCATCGCAATGACATCTTTCAAGTAACGAACGTAAATCGGTAGACCTTCTTCCTCCATTCCCAGTGGAGAGTACAGTCTCACGAATCTCAAAATTGTAGGATGATCTCTCTGGTTAATCGCCGCTGAGAGCTTCTTATTCACAATACCTTCAAGCTGCTTCTTCGAAGCAAGAAGCTGCTCTCTCTGATCAGAACCAGAAGAATCCTTGTACTGCGAATCGATCTGGAGAAACCTCTGTACGAACTTCGCAGCGGACTCGTAATCCTCCGATTCCAAAGCCGTCTTCACGCCTTCGATGCAATTCCCTCGCTCGACAATCGCGTCTATGCGGGAAAGAGTAACATTCACACGAGACTGGGCGAGATCGAGCTCTCGCACCTTCCCACTGACCTGATCCGCGAGATCACAAGTCGATCGAACATTTCCCAACATGTGATCCGCATCCGCTTTCACGATATCAAGAATCTCCGCGGATCTCTGTAGCTGAACGAGACTCCGATCCAGCTCCGTACGCTGCGATAGAAGCGTGTCGAGATCTGAGTCTAGGCTTCGCTGGTAAGCGATACATTCGTGAAGAAGTCGCGTCATCGCTCCAACGTCAGTCAGTGATCGTACATACTTCAACGCTTCCGGTGTTCCGAATTTAACGGTGGACGAATCCACCGTCTCCGCCGCCGCATCGTCTTGTTCGATCTCCGGCATTTTAAGCGAAACTCAGATCTGATCCCTAGTCGCCACCCTCACTTCCTATAATTAATCAGAATCTGATATGAAGCAAAATGGACTTAAACTCATGTTAAAGCCCAAGTTAGGCCCAATAACGAAGACCACGAGACTTTCTTAAGAAAGTTTTGAGATTTCAACGTTTCTCTCTTCTTTCTACATCAGCTCAGGGACCTATTGATAAAAATGTATGTCTCTTCCTCTCTCTCTAACATTTTTGCGTTTCATTTGTAGCTTACTAGAGAGGTAAGATCCTAATCCGACACCCGCATCGACGATTCTGGTATCACCGCCTATCTCTTCTTTAGTAGCATCTTCAAGAAAGCGTTTGATCTTCTCCGACTCATCTTCTTTACAGATTAATGGAATTATCATCTCCCAAGTGTCTGAATGCAATGTTTCTCCGTTCCTAATCACATGCTTCTTCGACTTTCCCGGAGCTGCAAAACCCTTTTACCAAACTATTCGAAATCGAAAAATGAGGAGAAAACCCTTTCGATATCATCTGTATGAGATACTTCTTCCCTTCATCATACATCCCTTGATCACAGAGTCCTCCAATCAATGTCCTACACGAGATCAGATTAGCCGCGCAGCCGTTACCCGACATATCATCAAGAACTTTCCTAGCATCCATAGCGCCACCTTCTCTACAAAAGCCGAGAATCATCGTGTTGTAATGAACAATATCCGGATTGCAACCTTTTAACTTCATCCTACATAGAAGCTTATAAGCCTCTCTGAGCTGCGTCTTCCTACACAAACTGTTCAACAATGTTGTGTAACTCAACCTATCAGGCACGAAACCTTTATTCAGCATATCTTCCAGTAATTCCATAGCACCATTCACTTGTCCTTTCCTAGAAAACCCTTGTATCAGAATCTTATAAGACTCCACATCAGGGACAACATCTCTCTCAAGCATTTTACCAAACAGTAGGTATGCAATACTCAAATCATCATTCAAACAAAAAGCGTGCATCAAAATGTTGTAACTTCTCGTGTTAGGCATCACTCCGTGAAGACGCGAACTCTTGAATAGATCAAACGCTTTCCGAAGATAACCCCTATGGCTTACGAGAACCTCTAGGATCCGATTCAGATGTCTTGGCTGCGGCGTGAAATTGAACTCCAACATTTTGTAAAACGTACTTAAAACTTTCTCCGGTAACTTCGCTTCTGCGTAGACTTTGATCAGACATGTGAAGAGTTCTCCGGTCACTGGGTATCCACTCGATCTGTGCTTGGCGAGAACATCGTCGATGAGACTGAAGTATCGAGAACGGCCGAGTTTGAGGATGAGGATGCGATGAGAAGATTGAGAATGGCGAAAATTAGGCTGCTGTGAAGCGTAATCGAAAATCTCTTTGGCGAGGAGAGGATCCGATTGCGAAGCTATGAGCTTTTGTACCCGAGTCGGAGATCCGATTGGAGATTTAGGGTTCCGATTCGATATCATCGGCTCTCGAGCTTCGTGTTCAGATGAAGAAGATAATAGAAAACGTGAAAACGTCAACAACGGAGGAGTCAGGTAGCGAACAGCGGCGGAGCAGTCGTAGACCGGCCGGCGAAGCATTTGGTCGGGGTTTTTAATAAATCG